>NC_084853.1:8797918-8800418 GCF_951802175.1 Populus nigra
CCGGCGGCCCGCGACGCGTCATTCAAATCACTGCCCTATCGGCTACAACTGCTGATGGGTGGGATTAGAGGCCTGCCATGGTGGTGAGGGGCGGCGAGGACCGTGAAAGCTAGAGTTTTTCAGAGGCTGCCGGGAAAAAGGCCCCTCGGGTGGCGGGGTGCGAGGACCAGGCGCGTCATTCAATTCTCTTCCCTATCAACTTGGCTCCCGTTGGCGGGATTGGAGGCCTACTGTTTGTTACAGGGCTAAAATCGTCAGGGGAAGAGCTGACGAAACAATGCTGGTTTGGATGCAGGGGGTAGTGTTGGAATCGGCAGCGCGGACAAAATCGGCAAAGTCGACAAAAAAGACTGTTGGTCTGGACATCGGGGCAGCGGCAGCCATGCCGACAGGGGGGGAAATCGGCAGCGCAGATTTGTGCAGCTGCAGGTTCGTCGGGGAAATCGGCAGCGCAGATTTTTCGATGAACATGGGCTGGAAGATGGACTGTCCAGGCCAGGCAGGGAAATTCGTCAAGGGGACACGCTGACGAAACAGCGCTGGTTTAGACACGGTGGGTGCAGTGTTGGAATCGGCAGCGCCGACGAAATCGGCAAAGTCGGCAGAATCGGCAGCGGGTGCTGGCGATGAGTCTGGACGATTTATAGTCCAGGGCTTGATGGAAAAGACTGTTGGTCCAGACAATGGGGCAGTGGCAGCGCGGATTTGTGCAGCTGCAGGTTCGTCGGGGAAAATCGGCAGCGCAGATTTTTCGACGAACAGGGGCTGGGCGCTGGACTGGCCGGGCCAGGCAGGAAAATTCGTCAGGGGGCCACGCTGACGAAAACAGGGGCTGCGGAGTGGAAAATCGGCAGCGCAGATTTTTCGACGAACAGGGGCTGGACCGGCCGGGCCAGGCAGGAAAATTCGTCAGGGGGGCACGCTGACGAAAAGAGGGGCTGCCGCGTGGAAAATCGGCAGCGCAGATTTTTCGACGAACAGGGGCTGGACCGGCCGGGCCAGGCAGGAAAATTCGTCAGGGGGGCACGCTGACGAAAAGAGGGGCTGCCGCGTGGAAAATCGGCAGCGCAGATTTTTCGACGAACAGGGGCTGGATGCTGGACCGGCCGGGCCAGGCAGGAAAATTCGTCAGGGGGGCACGCTGACGAAAAGAGGGGCTGCCGCGTGGAAAATCGGCAGCGCAGATTTTTCGACGAACAGGGGCTGGACCGGCCGGGCCAGGCAGGAAAATTCGTCAGGGGGGCACGCTGACGAAAAGAGGGGCTGCCGCGTGGAAAATCGGCAGCGCAGATTTTTCGACGAACATTCGTCAGGGGGGCACGCTGACGAAAAGAGGGGCTGCCGCGTGGAAAATCGGCAGCGCAGATTTTTCGACGAACATTCGTCAGGGGGGCACGCTGAGGAAAACAGGGGCTCCCGCGTGGAAAATCGGCAGCGCAGATTTTTCGACGAACAGGGGCTGGATGCTGGACCGGCCGGGCCAGGCAGGAAAATTCGTCAGGGGGGCACGCTGACGAAAAGAGGGGCTGCCGCGTGGAAAATCGGCAGCGCAGATTTTTCGACGAACAGGGGCTGGACGCTGGACTGGGCCAGGCAGGAAAATTCGTCAGGGGGGCACGCTGACGAAAACAGGGGCTGCCGCGTGGAATGGCAGCCTACACGCAGATGCGAATTCGGCAGCGCACGATGGCTTGAGCAGGTCATGGGTTCGACTTGGCGCGATCTGAAACCTGGACGAGGGACTGTCGACGCTGGACGAGCCAGCGCGGTGGCCTGTCGTGCCCCGTTCAGGGGGGGCCTGCCGCGGAGACAGCCCTCGCGGGCTCGACAGCGCAGGCCAGCGTCCCCGACGTCGCTGGCCGCGGCAGGCGAGCTGCCGGGGTTCCCGCATTCCTACAAGAAAACGTCGTGCTTTCCACATGAAACCAATCCAGTAAAATCAGCCATATTTTTATGAGGCTGCCCACTGAATTTGGGGTCATTCCGGGCCGGTTCCTAGTTTTGCGGATTTACTCGATTTCTAATGGTAGGAAAATTAAAACAAATACTTCCCGACCTCGAAAAATTCTGGGAAAATTAATGAAGGTGGATTGGATTTTTGCCAACCTCTGTGCAAAATTTCAGCTCAAAATACCAAGAAATGAATTTTTTAGAGGGGGGGTGACAGCTGGGACCTAGTAGTGTCTCCCCCTGCCAGAGCTGCAATGACACTTATTGCTCTTTAGGGAGCCACCAGGCCGGCGCCCCTCAAAGACCACACGCGCGCGCGCGCCCGCCCGCGCTGGGCGCTGGGGCGCTGGGGCCTGAGGGCCTGGGGCCCTTGGGGGCCCTTGGGCGCTTGGGCGCGCGCGCGCGGCCCCCGCAGCCATGCCGCGCTGCGCGACGCGCGGACAGCCCCTGCTGGCTTGCTCTCTCGCCCGCGGGGGGGCTGCCTTCGGGCCCTGGCCCCCCGCGTTCTGGCCTGCCCCTGCGTGGGAGAGGCTAGGCGCTGCAGGGGCCA
>NC_084853.1:8810418-8812918 GCF_951802175.1 Populus nigra
CTGGTTCAGACACGGTGGGCGCAGTGTTGGAATCGGCAGCGCCGAGAAAATCGGCAAAGTCGGCAGAATCGGCAGCAGGTGCTGGCGATGAGTCAGGACGGACTGGATAGTCCAAGGCTCGATGAGAAAGACCGCTGGTTTAGACACTGGGGCAGTGGCAGCCCGCGGGGCAGTGTCGGCAGATTCGGCAGCAGTGTCTGCCGATTCGGCAGCGTTGGCTTGTTGGCGCGGGGGGCCGATGCGAGTGGGGACTTGGGCAGCGGGCAGTGAAAGCAAGAGTTTCCCCGATGCTGCCGGGAAAAACGCTCCCCGGGATGGCCGGGTGAGATGACCCGGCGGCCCGCGACGGGTCATTCAATTCCATGCCCCGTCAACATAACTCCCGATGTACTGTTTGCTTTTTCGGAAGAAGAGATCCATCCCCCCATCCTCGGCCAGCCAAAAACGCTCCAATTAATGGCCGGGTGAGATGACCCGGCGGCCCGCGACGCGTCATTCAAATCACTGCCCTATCGGCTACAACTGCTGATGGGTGGGATTAGAGGCCTGCCATGGTGGTGAGGGGCGGCGAGGACCGTGAAAGCTAGAGTTTTTCAGAGGCTGCCGGGAAAAAGGCCCCTCGGGTGGCGGGGTGCGAGGACCAGGCGCGTCATTCAATTCTCTTCCCTATCAACTTGGCTCCCGTTGGCGGGATTGGAGGCCTACTGTTTGTTACAGGGCTAAAATCGTCAGGGGAAGAGCTGACGAAACAATGCTGGTTTGGATGCAGGGGGTAGTGTTGGAATCGGCAGCGCGGACAAAATCGGCAAAGTCGACAAAAAAGACTGTTGGTCTGGACATCGGGGCAGCGGCAGCCATGCCGACAGGGGGGGAAATCGGCAGCGCAGATTTGTGCAGCTGCAGGTTCGTCGGGGAAATCGGCAGCGCAGATTTTTCGATGAACATGGGCTGGAAGATGGACTGTCCAGGCCAGGCAGGGAAATTCGTCAAGGGGACACGCTGACGAAACAGCGCTGGTTTAGACACGGTGGGTGCAGTGTTGGAATCGGCAGCGCCGACGAAATCGGCAAAGTCGGCAGAATCGGCAGCGGGTGCTGGCGATGAGTCTGGACGATTTATAGTCCAGGGCTTGATGGAAAAGACTGTTGGTCCAGACAATGGGGCAGTGGCAGCGCGGATTTGTGCAGCTGCAGGTTCGTCGGGGAAAATCGGCAGCGCAGATTTTTCGACGAACAGGGGCTGGGCGCTGGACTGGCCGGGCCAGGCAGGAAAATTCGTCAGGGGGCCACGCTGACGAAAACAGGGGCTGCGGAGTGGAAAATCGGCAGCGCAGATTTTTCGACGAACAGGGGCTGGACCGGCCGGGCCAGGCAGGAAAATTCGTCAGGGGGGCACGCTGACGAAAAGAGGGGCTGCCGCGTGGAAAATCGGCAGCGCAGATTTTTCGACGAACAGGGGCTGGACCGGCCGGGCCAGGCAGGAAAATTCGTCAGGGGGGCACGCTGACGAAAAGAGGGGCTGCCGCGTGGAAAATCGGCAGCGCAGATTTTTCGACGAACAGGGGCTGGATGCTGGACCGGCCGGGCCAGGCAGGAAAATTCGTCAGGGGGGCACGCTGACGAAAAGAGGGGCTGCCGCGTGGAAAATCGGCAGCGCAGATTTTTCGACGAACAGGGGCTGGACCGGCCGGGCCAGGCAGGAAAATTCGTCAGGGGGGCACGCTGACGAAAAGAGGGGCTGCCGCGTGGAAAATCGGCAGCGCAGATTTTTCGACGAACATTCGTCAGGGGGGCACGCTGACGAAAAGAGGGGCTGCCGCGTGGAAAATCGGCAGCGCAGATTTTTCGACGAACATTCGTCAGGGGGGCACGCTGAGGAAAACAGGGGCTGCCGCGTGGAAAATCGGCAGCGCAGATTTTTCGACGAACAGGGGCTGGATGCTGGACCGGCCGGGCCAGGCAGGAAAATTCGTCAGGGGGGCACGCTGACGAAAAGAGGGGCTGCCGCGTGGAAAATCGGCAGCGCAGATTTTTCGACGAACAGGGGCTGGACGCTGGACTGGGCCAGGCAGGAAAATTCGTCAGGGGGGCACGCTGACGAAAACAGGGGCTGCCGCGTGGAATGGCAGCCTACACGCAGATGCGAATTCGGCAGCGCACGATGGCTTGAGCAGGTCATGGGTTCGACTTGGCGCGATCTGAAACCTGGACGAGGGACTGTCGACGCTGGACGAGCCAGCGCGGTGGCCTGTCGTGCCCCGTTCAGGGGGGGCCTGCCGCGGAGACAGCCCTCGCGGGCTCGACAGCGCAGGCCAGCGTCCCCGACGTCGCTGGCCGCGGCAGGCGAGCTGCCGGGGTTCCCGCATTCCTACAAGAAAACGTCGTGCTTTCCACATGAAACCAATCCAGTAAAATCAGCCATATTTTTATGAGGCTGCCCACTGAATTTGGGGTCATTCCGGGCCGGTTCCTAGTTTTGCGGATTTACTCGATTTCTAATG
>NC_084853.1:8822918-8827918 GCF_951802175.1 Populus nigra
CGAGGGGACACGCTGACGAAACAGCGCTGGTTCAGGCACGGCGGGCAGTGTTGGAATCGGCAGCGCCGACGAAATCGGCAAAGTCGGCAGAATCGGCAGCACAGATTTTTCGACGAACATGGGCTGGACGCTGGACTGGCCGGGCCATGCAGGAAAATTCATCGAGGGGACACGCTGACGAAACAGCGCTGGTTCAGGCACAGCGGGCAGTGGTGGAATCGGCAGCGCCGACGAAATCGGCAAAGTCGGCAGAATCGGCAGCGGGTGCTGGCGATGGGTCTGGACGGGCTGGATAGTCCAAGGCTCGACGAGAAAGACTGCTGGTTTAGACACTGGGGCAGTGGCAGCCCGCGGGACAGTGTCGGCAGATTCGGCAGCGCAGATTTGTGCGGCTGCAGGTTCGTCGGGGAAAATCGGCAGCGCAGATTTTGCGACGAACATGGGCTGGGCGATGGACTGTCCAGGCCAGGCAGGAAAATTTGTCGAGGGGACACGCTGACGAAACAGCGCTGGTTCAGGCACGGCGGGCAGTGTTGGAATCGGCAGCGCCGACGAAATCGGCAAAGTCGGCAGAATCGGCAGCGCAGATTTTTCGACGAACACGGGCTGGACGGTGGACTGTCCAGGCCAGGCAGGAAAATTCGTCGAGGGGACACGCTGACGAAACAGCGCTGGTTCAGACACGGTGGGCGCAGTGTTGGAATCGGCAGCGCCGAGAAAATCGGCAAAGTGGGCAGAATCGGCAGCAGGTGCTGGCGATGAGTCAGGACGGACTGGATAGTCCAAGGCTCGATGAGAAAGACCGCTGGTTTAGACACTGGGGCAGTGGCAGCCCGCGGGGCAGTGTCGGCAGATTCGGCAGCAGTGTCTGCCGATTCGGCAGCGTTGGCTTGTTGGCGCGGGGGGCCGATGCGAGTGGGGACTTGGGCAGCGGGCAGTGAAAGCAAGAGTTTCCCCGATGCTGCCGGGAAAAACGCTCCCCGGGATGGCCGGGTGAGATGACCCGGCGGCCCGCGACGGGTCATTCAATTCCATGCCCCGTCAACATAACTCCCGATGTACTGTTTGCTTTTTCGGAAGAAGAGATCCATCCCCCCATCCTCGGCCAGCCAAAAACGCTCCAATTAATGGCCGGGTGAGATGACCCGGCGGCCCGCGACGCGTCATTCAAATCACTGCCCTATCGGCTACAACTGCTGATGGGTGGGATTAGAGGCCTGCCATGGTGGTGAGGGGCGGCGAGGACCGTGAAAGCTAGAGTTTTTCAGAGGCTGCCGGGAAAAAGGCCCCTCGGGTGGCGGGGTGCGAGGACCAGGCGCGTCATTCAATTCTCTTCCCTATCAACTTGGCTCCCGTTGGCGGGATTGGAGGCCTACTGTTTGTTACAGGGCTAAAATCGTCAGGGGAAGAGCTGACGAAACAATGCTGGTTTGGATGCAGGGGGTAGTGTTGGAATCGGCAGCGCGGACAAAATCGGCAAAGTCGACAAAAAAGACTGTTGGTCTGGACATCGGGGCAGCGGCAGCCATGCCGACAGGGGGGGAAATCGGCAGCGCAGATTTGTGCAGCTGCAGGTTCGTCGGGGAAATCGGCAGCGCAGATTTTTCGATGAACATGGGCTGGAAGATGGACTGTCCAGGCCAGGCAGGGAAATTCGTCAAGGGGACACGCTGACGAAACAGCGCTGGTTTAGACACGGTGGGTGCAGTGTTGGAATCGGCAGCGCCGACGAAATCGGCAAAGTCGGCAGAATCGGCAGCGGGTGCTGGCGATGAGTCTGGACGATTTATAGTCCAGGGCTTGATGGAAAAGACTGTTGGTCCAGACAATGGGGCAGTGGCAGCGCGGATTTGTGCAGCTGCAGGTTCGTCGGGGAAAATCGGCAGCGCAGATTTTTCGACGAACAGGGGCTGGGCGCTGGACTGGCCGGGCCAGGCAGGAAAATTCGTCAGGGGGCCACGCTGACGAAAACAGGGGCTGCGGAGTGGAAAATCGGCAGCGCAGATTTTTCGACGAACAGGGGCTGGACCGGCCGGGCCAGGCAGGAAAATTCGTCAGGGGGGCACGCTGACGAAAAGAGGGGCTGCCGCGTGGAAAATCGGCAGCGCAGATTTTTCGACGAACAGGGGCTGGACCGGCCGGGCCAGGCAGGAAAATTCGTCAGGGGGGCACGCTGACGAAAAGAGGGGCTGCCGCGTGGAAAATCGGCAGCGCAGATTTTTCGACGAACAGGGGCTGGATGCTGGACCGGCCGGGCCAGGCAGGAAAATTCGTCAGGGGGGCACGCTGACGAAAAGAGGGGCTGCCGCGTGGAAAATCGGCAGCGCAGATTTTTCGACGAACAGGGGCTGGACCGGCCGGGCCAGGCAGGAAAATTCGTCAGGGGGGCACGCTGACGAAAAGAGGGGCTGCCGCGTGGAAAATCGGCAGCGCAGATTTTTCGACGAACATTCGTCAGGGGGGCACGCTGACGAAAAGAGGGGCTGCCGCGTGGAAAATCGGCAGCGCAGATTTTTCGACGAACATTCGTCAGGGGGGCACGCTGAGGAAAACAGGGGCTGCCGCGTGGAAAATCGGCAGCGCAGATTTTTCGACGAACAGGGGCTGGATGCTGGACCGGCCGGGCCAGGCAGGAAAATTCGTCAGGGGGGCACGCTGACGAAAAGAGGGGCTGCCGCGTGGAAAATCGGCAGCGCAGATTTTTCGACGAACAGGGGCTGGACGCTGGACTGGGCCAGGCAGGAAAATTCGTCAGGGGGGCACGCTGACGAAAACAGGGGCTGCCGCGTGGAATGGCAGCCTACACGCAGATGCGAATTCGGCAGCGCACGATGGCTTGAGCAGGTCATGGGTTCGACTTGGCGCGATCTGAAACCTGGACGAGGGACTGTCGACGCTGGACGAGCCAGCGCGGTGGCCTGTCGTGCCCCGTTCAGGGGGGGCCTGCCGCGGAGACAGCCCTCGCGGGCTCGACAGCGCAGGCCAGCGTCCCCGACGTCGCTGGCCGCGGCAGGCGAGCTGCCGGGGTTCCCGCATTCCTACAAGAAAACGTCGTGCTTTCCACATGAAACCAATCCAGTAAAATCAGCCATATTTTTATGAGGCTGCCCACTGAATTTGGGGTCATTCCGGGCCGGTTCCTAGTTTTGCGGATTTACTCGATTTCTAATGGTAGGAAAATTAAAACAAATACTTCCCGACCTCGAAAAATTCTGGGAAAATTAATGAAGGTGGATTGGATTTTTGCCAACCTCTGTGCAAAATTTCAGCTCAAAATACCAAGAAATGAATTTTTTAGAGGGGGGGTGACAGCTGGGACCTAGTAGTGTCTCCCCCTGCCAGAGCTGCAATGACACTTATTGCTCTTTAGGGAGCCACCAGGCCGGCGCCCCTCAAAGACCACACGCGCGCGCGCGCCCGCCCGCGCTGGGCGCTGGGGCGCTGGGGCCTGAGGGCCTGGGGCCCTTGGGGGCCCTTGGGCGCTTGGGCGCGCGCGCGCGGCCCCCGCAGCCATGCCGCGCTGCGCGACGCGCGGACAGCCCCTGCTGGCTTGCTCTCTCGCCCGCGGGGGGGCTGCCTTCGGGCCCTGGCCCCCCGCGTTCTGGCCTGCCCCTGCGTGGGAGAGGCTAGGCGCTGCAGGGGCCAGCCCGACGTCGCTGGCCGCGGCAGGCGACAGCCCGACATCGCTGGCCGCGGCAGGGGCCAGCCCGACGTCGCTGGCCGCGGCAGGCGACAGCCCCTGCTGGCTTGCTCTCTCGCCCGCGGGGGGGCTGCCTTCGGGCCCTGGCCCCCCGCGTTCTGGCCTGCCCCTGCGTGGGAGAGGCTAGGCGCTGCAGGGGCCAGCCCGACGTCGCTGGCCGCGGCAGGCGACAGCCCGACATCGCTGGCCGCGGCAGGGGCCAGCCCGACGTCGCTGGCCGCGGCAGGCGACAGCCCCTGCTGGCTTGCTCTCTCGCCCGCGGGGGGGCTGCCTTCGGGCCCTGGCCCCCCGCGTTCTGGCCTGCCCCCCGCGTGGGAGAGGCTAGGCGCTGCAGGGGCCAGCCCGACGTCGCTGGCCGCGGCAGGCGACAGCCCCTGCTGGCTTGCTCTCTCGCCCGCGGGGGGGCTGCCTTCGGGCCCTGGCCCCCCGCGTGGGAGAGGCTAGGCGCTGCAGGGGCCAGCCCGACGTCGCTGGCCGCGGCAGGCGAGCCGCCGGGGTTCCCGCATTCCTACAACAAAACGTCGTGCTTTCCACATGAAATCAATCCAGTAAAATCAGCCATATTTTTATGAGGCTGCCCACTGAATTTGGGGTCATTCCGAGCCGGTTCCTATTTTTTCCGATTTCCTCGATTTTTAATGGTAGGAAAATAAAAAAAAATACTTCCCGACCTCGAAAAATTCTGGAAAAATTAATAAAGTTGGATTGGATTTTTGCCAACCTCTGTGCAAAATTTCAGCTCAAAATACCAAGAAATGAATTTTTTAGAGGGGGGGTGACAGCTGGGACCTAGTAGTGTCTCCCCCTGCCAGAGCTTCAATGACACTTATTGCTCTTTAGGGGGGTGCCCCCTGACTGGCCATGGGGCGCGCTGGCCTGGCGCCCATAGGCCTGCCGCGGGGGATATGTGGGCTGTTGCTAAACTCGGACTAAGGTGGGGGGCCTCATGGCCCGAAGTATTGCCGGCATCGATGACCCGTTTTCCGGCCGGCGACGACCCGATTCCGGCCACCGTCTTCGGGACCCGCTCCAAGCCGTCGGGCGCGTTGGGGCTGCTTATCCGCGGCGTGGGCGTGGCATTCATTTGCCGTGCTTGTGCCAAGGTGCTGGCAGCTGCTGCGCGGCTGTCTGCTTGCCGCGACGTCACGGCGGCGGTGGCCGCTGCCCCTGCTCGCAAGTCGGAGGCCTGGCCGACGTGGCTGGTGCGGACCGCCGAGCTTGGGGATTGCGAGGAGAGCTCTACGCTGGCGTGGGCGTGGCATTAAATTGCCGTGCGCGCGCCCATGCGTTGGCTCTCCTC
>NC_084853.1:8835418-8840418 GCF_951802175.1 Populus nigra
TCGGCAGAATTGGCAGCGGGTGCTGGCGATGGGTCTGGACGGGCTGGATAGTCCAAGGCTCGACGAGAAAGACCGCAGGTTGAGACACTGGGGCAGTGGCAGCCCGCGGGACAGTGTTGGCAGATTCGGCAGCGCAGATTTGTGCGGCTGCAGGTTCGTCGGGGAAAATCGGCAGCGCAGATTTTTCGACGAACATGGGCTGGACGATGGACTGTCCAGGCCAGGCAGGAAAATTTGTCGAGGGGACACGCTGACGAAACAGCGCTGGTTCAGGCACGGGGGGCAGTGTTGGAATCGGCAGCGCCGACGAAATCGGCAAAGTCGGCAGAATCGGCAGCGCAGATTTTTCGACGAACATGGGCTGGACGCTGGACTGGCCGGGCCATGCAGGAAAATTCATCGAGGGGACACGCTGACGAAACAGCGCTGGTTCAGGCACGGCGGGCAGTGTTGGAATCGGCAGCGCCGACGAAATCGGCAAAGTCGGCAGAATCGGCAGCGGGTGCTGGCGATGGGTCTGGACGGGCTGGATAGTCCAAGGCTCGACGAGAAAGACTGCTGGTTTAGACACTGGGGCAGTGGCAGCCCGCGGGACAGTGTCGGCAGATTCGGCAGCGCAGATTTGTGCGGCTGCAGGTTCGTCGGGGAAAATCGGCAGCGCAGATTTTGCGACGAACATGGGCTGGGCGATGGACTGTCCAGGCCAGGCAGGAAAATTTGTCGAGGGGACACGCTGACGAAACAGCGCTGGTTCAGGCACGGCGGGCAGTGTTGGAATCGGCAGCGCCGACGAAATCGGCAAAGTCGGCAGAATCGGCAGCGCAGATTTTTCGACGAACACGGGCTGGACGGTGGACTGTCCAGGCCAGGCAGGAAAATTCGTCGAGGGGACACGCTGACGAAACAGCGCTGGTTCAGACACGGTGGGCGCAGTGTTGGAATCGGCAGCGCCGAGAAAATCGGCAAAGTCGGCAGAATCGGCAGCAGGTGCTGGCGATGAGTCAGGACGGACTGGATAGTCCAAGGCTCGATGAGAAAGACCGCTGGTTTAGACACTGGGGCAGTGGCAGCCCGCGGGGCAGTGTCGGCAGATTCGGCAGCAGTGTCTGCCGATTCGGCAGCGTTGGCTTGTTGGCGCGGGGGGCCGATGCGAGTGGGGACTTGGGCAGCGGGCAGTGAAAGCAAGAGTTTCCCCGATGCTGCCGGGAAAAACGCTCCCCGGGATGGCCGGGTGAGATGACCCGGCGGCCCGCGACGGGTCATTCAATTCCATGCCCCGTCAACATAACTCCCGATGTACTGTTTGCTTTTTCGGAAGAAGAGATCCATCCCCCCATCCTCGGCCAGCCAAAAACGCTCCAATTAATGGCCGGGTGAGATGACCCGGCGGCCCGCGACGCGTCATTCAAATCACTGCCCTATCGGCTACAACTGCTGATGGGTGGGATTAGAGGCCTGCCATGGTGGTGAGGGGCGGCGAGGACCGTGAAAGCTAGAGTTTTTCAGAGGCTGCCGGGAAAAAGGCCCCTCGGGTGGCGGGGTGCGAGGACCAGGCGCGTCATTCAATTCTCTTCCCTATCAACTTGGCTCCCGTTGGCGGGATTGGAGGCCTACTGTTTGTTACAGGGCTAAAATCGTCAGGGGAAGAGCTGACGAAACAATGCTGGTTTGGATGCAGGGGGTAGTGTTGGAATCGGCAGCGCGGACAAAATCGGCAAAGTCGACAAAAAAGACTGTTGGTCTGGACATCGGGGCAGCGGCAGCCATGCCGACAGGGGGGGAAATCGGCAGCGCAGATTTGTGCAGCTGCAGGTTCGTCGGGGAAATCGGCAGCGCAGATTTTTCGATGAACATGGGCTGGAAGATGGACTGTCCAGGCCAGGCAGGGAAATTCGTCAAGGGGACACGCTGACGAAACAGCGCTGGTTTAGACACGGTGGGTGCAGTGTTGGAATCGGCAGCGCCGACGAAATCGGCAAAGTCGGCAGAATCGGCAGCGGGTGCTGGCGATGAGTCTGGACGATTTATAGTCCAGGGCTTGATGGAAAAGACTGTTGGTCCAGACAATGGGGCAGTGGCAGCGCGGATTTGTGCAGCTGCAGGTTCGTCGGGGAAAATCGGCAGCGCAGATTTTTCGACGAACAGGGGCTGGGCGCTGGACTGGCCGGGCCAGGCAGGAAAATTCGTCAGGGGGCCACGCTGACGAAAACAGGGGCTGCGGAGTGGAAAATCGGCAGCGCAGATTTTTCGACGAACAGGGGCTGGACCGGCCGGGCCAGGCAGGAAAATTCGTCAGGGGGGCACGCTGACGAAAAGAGGGGCTGCCGCGTGGAAAATCGGCAGCGCAGATTTTTCGACGAACAGGGGCTGGACCGGCCGGGCCAGGCAGGAAAATTCGTCAGGGGGGCACGCTGACGAAAAGAGGGGCTGCCGCGTGGAAAATCGGCAGCGCAGATTTTTCGACGAACAGGGGCTGGATGCTGGACCGGCCGGGCCAGGCAGGAAAATTCGTCAGGGGGGCACGCTGACGAAAAGAGGGGCTGCCGCGTGGAAAATCGGCAGCGCAGATTTTTCGACGAACAGGGGCTGGACCGGCCGGGCCAGGCAGGAAAATTCGTCAGGGGGGCACGCTGACGAAAAGAGGGGCTGCCGCGTGGAAAATCGGCAGCGCAGATTTTTCGACGAACATTCGTCAGGGGGGCACGCTGACGAAAAGAGGGGCTGCCGCGTGGAAAATCGGCAGCGCAGATTTTTCGACGAACATTCGTCAGGGGGGCACGCTGAGGAAAACAGGGGCTGCCGCGTGGAAAATCGGCAGCGCAGATTTTTCGACGAACAGGGGCTGGATGCTGGACCGGCCGGGCCAGGCAGGAAAATTCGTCAGGGGGGCACGCTGACGAAAAGAGGGGCTGCCGCGTGGAAAATCGGCAGCGCAGATTTTTCGACGAACAGGGGCTGGACGCTGGACTGGGCCAGGCAGGAAAATTCGTCAGGGGGGCACGCTGACGAAAACAGGGGCTGCCGCGTGGAATGGCAGCCTACACGCAGATGCGAATTCGGCAGCGCACGATGGCTTGAGCAGGTCATGGGTTCGACTTGGCGCGATCTGAAACCTGGACGAGGGACTGTCGACGCTGGACGAGCCAGCGCGGTGGCCTGTCGTGCCCCGTTCAGGGGGGGCCTGCCGCGGAGACAGCCCTCGCGGGCTCGACAGCGCAGGCCAGCGTCCCCGACGTCGCTGGCCGCGGCAGGCGAGCTGCCGGGGTTCCCGCATTCCTACAAGAAAACGTCGTGCTTTCCACATGAAACCAATCCAGTAAAATCAGCCATATTTTTATGAGGCTGCCCACTGAATTTGGGGTCATTCCGGGCCGGTTCCTAGTTTTGCGGATTTACTCGATTTCTAATGGTAGGAAAATTAAAACAAATACTTCCCGACCTCGAAAAATTCTGGGAAAATTAATGAAGGTGGATTGGATTTTTGCCAACCTCTGTGCAAAATTTCAGCTCAAAATACCAAGAAATGAATTTTTTAGAGGGGGGGTGACAGCTGGGACCTAGTAGTGTCTCCCCCTGCCAGAGCTGCAATGACACTTATTGCTCTTTAGGGAGCCACCAGGCCGGCGCCCCTCAAAGACCACACGCGCGCGCGCGCCCGCCCGCGCTGGGCGCTGGGGCGCTGGGGCCTGAGGGCCTGGGGCCCTTGGGGGCCCTTGGGCGCTTGGGCGCGCGCGCGCGGCCCCCGCAGCCATGCCGCGCTGCGCGACGCGCGGACAGCCCCTGCTGGCTTGCTCTCTCGCCCGCGGGGGGGCTGCCTTCGGGCCCTGGCCCCCCGCGTTCTGGCCTGCCCCTGCGTGGGAGAGGCTAGGCGCTGCAGGGGCCAGCCCGACGTCGCTGGCCGCGGCAGGCGACAGCCCGACATCGCTGGCCGCGGCAGGGGCCAGCCCGACGTCGCTGGCCGCGGCAGGCGACAGCCCCTGCTGGCTTGCTCTCTCGCCCGCGGGGGGGCTGCCTTCGGGCCCTGGCCCCCCGCGTTCTGGCCTGCCCCCCGCGTGGGAGAGGCTAGGCGCTGCAGGGGCCAGCCCGACGTCGCTGGCCGCGGCAGGCGACAGCCCCTGCTGGCTTGCTCTCTCGCCCGCGGGGGGGCTGCCTTCGGGCCCTGGCCCCCCGCGTGGGAGAGGCTAGGCGCTGCAGGGGCCAGCCCGACGTCGCTGGCCGCGGCAGGCGAGCCGCCGGGGTTCCCGCATTCCTACAACAAAACGTCGTGCTTTCCACATGAAATCAATCCAGTAAAATCAGCCATATTTTTATGAGGCTGCCCACTGAATTTGGGGTCATTCCGAGCCGGTTCCTATTTTTTCCGATTTCCTCGATTTTTAATGGTAGGAAAATAAAAAAAAATACTTCCCGACCTCGAAAAATTCTGGAAAAATTAATAAAGTTGGATTGGATTTTTGCCAACCTCTGTGCAAAATTTCAGCTCAAAATACCAAGAAATGAATTTTTTAGAGGGGGGGTGACAGCTGGGACCTAGTAGTGTCTCCCCCTGCCAGAGCTTCAATGACACTTATTGCTCTTTAGGGGGGTGCCCCCTGACTGGCCATGGGGCGCGCTGGCCTGGCGCCCATAGGCCTGCCGCGGGGGATATGTGGGCTGTTGCTAAACTCGGACTAAGGTGGGGGGCCTCATGGCCCGAAGTATTGCCGGCATCGATGACCCGTTTTCCGGCCGGCGACGACCCGATTCCGGCCACCGTCTTCGGGACCCGCTCCAAGCCGTCGGGCGCGTTGGGGCTGCTTATCCGCGGCGTGGGCGTGGCATTCATTTGCCGTGCTTGTGCCAAGGTGCTGGCAGCTGCTGCGCGGCTGTCTGCTTGCCGCGACGTCACGGCGGCGGTGGCCGCTGCCCCTGCTCGCAAGTCGGAGGCCTGGCCGACGTGGCTGGTGCGGACCGCCGAGCTTGGGGATTGCGAGGAGAGCTCTACGCTGGCGTGGGCGTGG
>NC_084853.1:8850418-8852918 GCF_951802175.1 Populus nigra
ATAGTCCAGGGCTTGATGGAAAAGACTGTTGGTCCAGACAATGGGGCAGTGGCAGCGCGGATTTGTGCAGCTGCAGGTTCGTCGGGGAAAATCGGCAGCGCAGATTTTTCGACGAACAGGGGCTGGGCGCTGGACTGGCCGGGCCAGGCAGGAAAATTCGTCAGGGGGCCACGCTGACGAAAACAGGGGCTGCGGAGTGGAAAATCGGCAGCGCAGATTTTTCGACGAACAGGGGCTGGACCGGCCGGGCCAGGCAGGAAAATTCGTCAGGGGGGCACGCTGACGAAAAGAGGGGCTGCCGCGTGGAAAATCGGCAGCGCAGATTTTTCGACGAACAGGGGCTGGATGCTGGACCGGCCGGGCCAGGCAGGAAAATTCGTCAGGGGGGCACGCTGACGAAAAGAGGGGCTGCCGCGTGGAAAATCGGCAGCGCAGATTTTTCGACGAACAGGGGCTGGACCGGCCGGGCCAGGCAGGAAAATTCGTCAGGGGGGCACGCTGACGAAAAGAGGGGCTGCCGCGTGGAAAATCGGCAGCGCAGATTTTTCGACGAACATTCGTCAGGGGGGCACGCTGACGAAAAGAGGGGCTGCCACGTGGAAAATCGGCAGCGCAGATTTTTCGACGAACATTCGTCAGGGGGGCACGCTGAGGAAAACAGGGGCTGCCGCGTGGAAAATCGGCAGCGCAGATTTTTCGACGAACATTCGTCAGGGGGGCACGCTGAGGAAAACAGGGGCTGCCGCGTGGAAAATCGGCAGCGCAGATTTTTCGACGAACAGGGGCTGGATGCTGGACCGGCCGGGCCAGGCAGGAAAATTCGTCAGGGGGGCACGCTGACGAAAAGAGGGGCTGCCGCGTGGAAAATCGGCAGCGCAGATTTTTCGACGAACAGGGGCTGGACGCTGGACTGGGCCAGGCAGGAAAATTCGTCAGGGGGGCACGCTGACGAAAACAGGGGCTGCCGCGTGGAATGGCAGCCTACACGCAGATGCGAATTCGGCAGCGCACGATGGCTTGAGCAGGTCATGGGTTCGACTTGGCGCGATCTGAAACCTGGACGAGGGACTGTCGACGCTGGACGAGCCAGCGCGGTGGCCTGTCGTGCCCCGTTCAGGGGGGGCCTGCCGCGGAGACAGCCCTCGCGGGCTCGACAGCGCAGGCCAGCGTCCCCGACGTCGCTGGCCGCGGCAGGCGAGCTGCCGGGGTTCCCGCATTCCTACAAGAAAACGTCGTGCTTTCCACATGAAACCAATCCAGTAAAATCAGCCATATTTTTATGAGGCTGCCCACTGAATTTGGGGTCATTCCGGGCCGGTTCCTAGTTTTGCGGATTTACTCGATTTCTAATGGTAGGAAAATTAAAACAAATACTTCCCGACCTCGAAAAATTCTGGGAAAATTAATGAAGGTGGATTGGATTTTTGCCAACCTCTGTGCAAAATTTCAGCTCAAAATACCAAGAAATGAATTTTTTAGAGGGGGGGTGACAGCTGGGACCTAGTAGTGTCTCCCCCTGCCAGAGCTGCAATGACACTTATTGCTCTTTAGGGAGCCACCAGGCCGGCGCCCCTCAAAGACCACACGCGCGCGCGCGCCCGCCCGCGCTGGGCGCTGGGGCGCTGGGGCCTGAGGGCCTGGGGCCCTTGGGGGCCCTTGGGCGCTTGGGCGCGCGCGCGCGGCCCCCGCAGCCATGCCGCGCTGCGCGACGCGCGGACAGCCCCTGCTGGCTTGCTCTCTCGCCCGCGGGGGGGCTGCCTTCGGGCCCTGGCCCCCCGCGTTCTGGCCTGCCCCTGCGTGGGAGAGGCTAGGCGCTGCAGGGGCCAGCCCGACGTCGCTGGCCGCGGCAGGCGACAGCCCGACATCGCTGGCCGCGGCAGGGGCCAGCCCGACGTCGCTGGCCGCGGCAGGCGACAGCCCCTGCTGGCTTGCTCTCTCGCCCGCGGGGGGGCTGCCTTCGGGCCCTGGCCCCCCGCGTTCTGGCCTGCCCCCCGCGTGGGAGAGGCTAGGCGCTGCAGGGGCCAGCCCGACGTCGCTGGCCGCGGCAGGCGACAGCCCCTGCTGGCTTGCTCTCTCGCCCGCGGGGGGGCTGCCTTCGGGCCCTGGCCCCCCGCGTGGGAGAGGCTAGGCGCTGCAGGGGCCAGCCCGACGTCGCTGGCCGCGGCAGGCGAGCCGCCGGGGTTCCCGCATTCCTACAACAAAACGTCGTGCTTTCCACATGAAATCAATCCAGTAAAATCAGCCATATTTTTATGAGGCTGCCCACTGAATTTGGGGTCATTCCGAGCCGGTTCCTATTTTTTCCGATTTCCTCGATTTTTAATGGTAGGAAAATAAAAAAAAATACTTCCCGA
Source organism: Populus nigra (assembly GCF_951802175.1). Lineage (NCBI taxonomy): Eukaryota > Viridiplantae > Streptophyta > Magnoliopsida > Malpighiales > Salicaceae > Populus > Populus nigra. Next base: position 8,852,773 of record NC_084853.1, read on the forward strand.
CCTCGAAAAATTCTGGAAAAATTAATAAAGTTGGATTGGATTTTTGCCAACCTCTGTGCAAAATTTCAGCTCAAAATACCAAGAAATGAATTTTTTAGAGGGGGGGTGACAGCTGGGACCTAGTAGTGTCTCCCCCTGCCAGAGCT
>NC_084853.1:8862918-8865418 GCF_951802175.1 Populus nigra
GTCTGCCGATTCGGCAGCGTTGGCTTGTTGGCGCGGGGGGCCGATGCGAGTGGGGACTTGGGCAGCGGGCAGTGAAAGCAAGAGTTTCCCCGATGCTGCCGGGAAAAACGCTCCCCGGGATGGCCGGGTGAGATGACCCGGCGGCCCGCGACGGGTCATTCAATTCCATGCCCCGTCAACATAACTCCCGATGTACTGTTTGCTTTTTCGGAAGAAGAGATCCATCCCCCCATCCTCGGCCAGCCAAAAACGCTCCAATTAATGGCCGGGTGAGATGACCCGGCGGCCCGCGACGCGTCATTCAAATCACTGCCCTATCGGCTACAACTGCTGATGGGTGGGATTAGAGGCCTGCCATGGTGGTGAGGGGCGGCGAGGACCGTGAAAGCTAGAGTTTTTCAGAGGCTGCCGGGAAAAAGGCCCCTCGGGTGGCGGGGTGCGAGGACCAGGCGCGTCATTCAATTCTCTTCCCTATCAACTTGGCTCCCGTTGGCGGGATTGGAGGCCTACTGTTTGTTACAGGGCTAAAATCGTCAGGGGAAGAGCTGACGAAACAATGCTGGTTTGGATGCAGGGGGTAGTGTTGGAATCGGCAGCGCGGACAAAATCGGCAAAGTCGACAAAAAAGACTGTTGGTCTGGACATCGGGGCAGCGGCAGCCATGCCGACAGGGGGGGAAATCGGCAGCGCAGATTTGTGCAGCTGCAGGTTCGTCGGGGAAATCGGCAGCGCAGATTTTTCGATGAACATGGGCTGGAAGATGGACTGTCCAGGCCAGGCAGGGAAATTCGTCAAGGGGACACGCTGACGAAACAGCGCTGGTTTAGACACGGTGGGTGCAGTGTTGGAATCGGCAGCGCCGACGAAATCGGCAAAGTCGGCAGAATCGGCAGCGGGTGCTGGCGATGAGTCTGGACGATTTATAGTCCAGGGCTTGATGGAAAAGACTGTTGGTCCAGACAATGGGGCAGTGGCAGCGCGGATTTGTGCAGCTGCAGGTTCGTCGGGGAAAATCGGCAGCGCAGATTTTTCGACGAACAGGGGCTGGGCGCTGGACTGGCCGGGCCAGGCAGGAAAATTCGTCAGGGGGCCACGCTGACGAAAACAGGGGCTGCGGAGTGGAAAATCGGCAGCGCAGATTTTTCGACGAACAGGGGCTGGACCGGCCGGGCCAGGCAGGAAAATTCGTCAGGGGGGCACGCTGACGAAAAGAGGGGCTGCCGCGTGGAAAATCGGCAGCGCAGATTTTTCGACGAACAGGGGCTGGACCGGCCGGGCCAGGCAGGAAAATTCGTCAGGGGGGCACGCTGACGAAAAGAGGGGCTGCCGCGTGGAAAATCGGCAGCGCAGATTTTTCGACGAACAGGGGCTGGATGCTGGACCGGCCGGGCCAGGCAGGAAAATTCGTCAGGGGGGCACGCTGACGAAAAGAGGGGCTGCCGCGTGGAAAATCGGCAGCGCAGATTTTTCGACGAACAGGGGCTGGACCGGCCGGGCCAGGCAGGAAAATTCGTCAGGGGGGCACGCTGACGAAAAGAGGGGCTGCCGCGTGGAAAATCGGCAGCGCAGATTTTTCGACGAACATTCGTCAGGGGGGCACGCTGACGAAAAGAGGGGCTGCCGCGTGGAAAATCGGCAGCGCAGATTTTTCGACGAACATTCGTCAGGGGGGCACGCTGAGGAAAACAGGGGCTGCCGCGTGGAAAATCGGCAGCGCAGATTTTTCGACGAACATTCGTCAGGGGGGCACGCTGAGGAAAACAGGGGCTGCCGCGTGGAAAATCGGCAGCGCAGATTTTTCGACGAACAGGGGCTGGATGCTGGACCGGCCGGGCCAGGCAGGAAAATTCGTCAGGGGGGCACGCTGACGAAAAGAGGGGCTGCCGCGTGGAAAATCGGCAGCGCAGATTTTTCGACGAACAGGGGCTGGACGCTGGACTGGGCCAGGCAGGAAAATTCGTCAGGGGGGCACGCTGACGAAAACAGGGGCTGCCGCGTGGAATGGCAGCCTACACGCAGATGCGAATTCGGCAGCGCACGATGGCTTGAGCAGGTCATGGGTTCGACTTGGCGCGATCTGAAACCTGGACGAGGGACTGTCGACGCTGGACGAGCCAGCGCGGTGGCCTGTCGTGCCCCGTTCAGGGGGGGCCTGCCGCGGAGACAGCCCTCGCGGGCTCGACAGCGCAGGCCAGCGTCCCCGACGTCGCTGGCCGCGGCAGGCGAGCTGCCGGGGTTCCCGCATTCCTACAAGAAAACGTCGTGCTTTCCACATGAAACCAATCCAGTAAAATCAGCCATATTTTTATGAGGCTGCCCACTGAATTTGGGGTCATTCCGGGCCGGTTCCTAGTTTTGCGGATTTACTCGATTTCTAATGGTAGGAAAATTAAAACAAATACTTCCCGACCTCGAAAAATTCTGGGAAAATTAATGAAGGTGGATTGGATTTTTGCCAACCTCTGTGCAAAATTTCAGCTCAAAATACCAAGAAATGAAT
>NC_084853.1:8875418-8877918 GCF_951802175.1 Populus nigra
CTGCTGGTTTAGACACTGGGGCAGTGGCAGCCCGCGGGACAGTGTCGGCAGATTCGGCAGCGCAGATTTGTGCGGCTGCAGGTTCGTCGGGGAAAATCGGCAGCGCAGATTTTGCGACGAACATGGGCTGGGCGATGGACTGTCCAGGCCAGGCAGGAAAATTTGTCGAGGGGACACGCTGACGAAACAGCGCTGGTTCAGGCACGGCGGGCAGTGTTGGAATCGGCAGCGCCGACGAAATCGGCAAAGTCGGCAGAATCGGCAGCGCAGATTTTTCGACGAACACGGGCTGGACGGTGGACTGTCCAGGCCAGGCAGGAAAATTCGTCGAGGGGACACGCTGACGAAACAGCGCTGGTTCAGACACGGTGGGCGCAGTGTTGGAATCGGCAGCGCCGAGAAAATCGGCAAAGTCGGCAGAATCGGCAGCAGGTGCTGGCGATGAGTCAGGACGGACTGGATAGTCCAAGGCTCGATGAGAAAGACCGCTGGTTTAGACACTGGGGCAGTGGCAGCCCGCGGGGCAGTGTCGGCAGATTCGGCAGCAGTGTCTGCCGATTCGGCAGCGTTGGCTTGTTGGCGCGGGGGGCCGATGCGAGTGGGGACTTGGGCAGCGGGCAGTGAAAGCAAGAGTTTCCCCGATGCTGCCGGGAAAAACGCTCCCCGGGATGGCCGGGTGAGATGACCCGGCGGCCCGCGACGGGTCATTCAATTCCATGCCCCGTCAACATAACTCCCGATGTACTGTTTGCTTTTTCGGAAGAAGAGATCCATCCCCCCATCCTCGGCCAGCCAAAAACGCTCCAATTAATGGCCGGGTGAGATGACCCGGCGGCCCGCGACGCGTCATTCAAATCACTGCCCTATCGGCTACAACTGCTGATGGGTGGGATTAGAGGCCTGCCATGGTGGTGAGGGGCGGCGAGGACCGTGAAAGCTAGAGTTTTTCAGAGGCTGCCGGGAAAAAGGCCCCTCGGGTGGCGGGGTGCGAGGACCAGGCGCGTCATTCAATTCTCTTCCCTATCAACTTGGCTCCCGTTGGCGGGATTGGAGGCCTACTGTTTGTTACAGGGCTAAAATCGTCAGGGGAAGAGCTGACGAAACAATGCTGGTTTGGATGCAGGGGGTAGTGTTGGAATCGGCAGCGCGGACAAAATCGGCAAAGTCGACAAAAAAGACTGTTGGTCTGGACATCGGGGCAGCGGCAGCCATGCCGACAGGGGGGGAAATCGGCAGCGCAGATTTGTGCAGCTGCAGGTTCGTCGGGGAAATCGGCAGCGCAGATTTTTCGATGAACATGGGCTGGAAGATGGACTGTCCAGGCCAGGCAGGGAAATTCGTCAAGGGGACACGCTGACGAAACAGCGCTGGTTTAGACACGGTGGGTGCAGTGTTGGAATCGGCAGCGCCGACGAAATCGGCAAAGTCGGCAGAATCGGCAGCGGGTGCTGGCGATGAGTCTGGACGATTTATAGTCCAGGGCTTGATGGAAAAGACTGTTGGTCCAGACAATGGGGCAGTGGCAGCGCGGATTTGTGCAGCTGCAGGTTCGTCGGGGAAAATCGGCAGCGCAGATTTTTCGACGAACAGGGGCTGGGCGCTGGACTGGCCGGGCCAGGCAGGAAAATTCGTCAGGGGGCCACGCTGACGAAAACAGGGGCTGCGGAGTGGAAAATCGGCAGCGCAGATTTTTCGACGAACAGGGGCTGGACCGGCCGGGCCAGGCAGGAAAATTCGTCAGGGGGGCACGCTGACGAAAAGAGGGGCTGCCGCGTGGAAAATCGGCAGCGCAGATTTTTCGACGAACAGGGGCTGGACCGGCCGGGCCAGGCAGGAAAATTCGTCAGGGGGGCACGCTGACGAAAAGAGGGGCTGCCGCGTGGAAAATCGGCAGCGCAGATTTTTCGACGAACAGGGGCTGGATGCTGGACCGGCCGGGCCAGGCAGGAAAATTCGTCAGGGGGGCACGCTGACGAAAAGAGGGGCTGCCGCGTGGAAAATCGGCAGCGCAGATTTTTCGACGAACAGGGGCTGGACCGGCCGGGCCAGGCAGGAAAATTCGTCAGGGGGGCACGCTGACGAAAAGAGGGGCTGCCGCGTGGAAAATCGGCAGCGCAGATTTTTCGACGAACATTCGTCAGGGGGGCACGCTGACGAAAAGAGGGGCTGCCGCGTGGAAAATCGGCAGCGCAGATTTTTCGACGAACATTCGTCAGGGGGGCACGCTGAGGAAAACAGGGGCTGCCGCGTGGAAAATCGGCAGCGCAGATTTTTCGACGAACAGGGGCTGGATGCTGGACCGGCCGGGCCAGGCAGGAAAATTCGTCAGGGGGGCACGCTGACGAAAAGAGGGGCTGCCGCGTGGAAAATCGGCAGCGCAGATTTTTCGACGAACAGGGGCTGGACGCTGGACTGGGCCAGGCAGGAAAATTCGTCAGGGGGGCACGCTGACGAAAACAGGGGCTGCCGCGTGGAATGGCAGCCTACACGCAGATGCGAA
>NC_084853.1:8887918-8892918 GCF_951802175.1 Populus nigra
GAGACACTGGGGCAGTGGCAGCCCGCGGGACAGTGTTGGCAGATTCGGCAGCGCAGATTTGTGCGGCTGCAGGTTCGTCGGGGAAAATCGGCAGCGCAGATTTTTCGACGAACATGGGCTGGACGATGGACTGTCCAGGCCAGGCAGGAAAATTTGTCGAGGGGACACGCTGACGAAACAGCGCTGGTTCAGGCACGGCGGGCAGTGTTGGAATCGGCAGCGCCGACGAAATCGGCAAAGTCGGCAGAATCGGCAGCACAGATTTTTCGACGAACATGGGCTGGACGCTGGACTGGCCGGGCCATGCAGGAAAATTCATCGAGGGGACACGCTGACGAAACAGCGCTGGTTCAGGCACAGCGGGCAGTGGTGGAATCGGCAGCGCCGACGAAATCGGCAAAGTCGGCAGAATCGGCAGCGGGTGCTGGCGATGGGTCTGGACGGGCTGGATAGTCCAAGGCTCGACGAGAAAGACTGCTGGTTTAGACACTGGGGCAGTGGCAGCCCGCGGGACAGTGTCGGCAGATTCGGCAGCGCAGATTTGTGCGGCTGCAGGTTCGTCGGGGAAAATCGGCAGCGCAGATTTTGCGACGAACATGGGCTGGGCGATGGACTGTCCAGGCCAGGCAGGAAAATTTGTCGAGGGGACACGCTGACGAAACAGCGCTGGTTCAGGCACGGCGGGCAGTGTTGGAATCGGCAGCGCCGACGAAATCGGCAAAGTCGGCAGAATCGGCAGCGCAGATTTTTCGACGAACACGGGCTGGACGGTGGACTGTCCAGGCCAGGCAGGAAAATTCGTCGAGGGGACACGCTGACGAAACAGCGCTGGTTCAGACACGGTGGGCGCAGTGTTGGAATCGGCAGCGCCGAGAAAATCGGCAAAGTCGGCAGAATCGGCAGCAGGTGCTGGCGATGAGTCAGGACGGACTGGATAGTCCAAGGCTCGATGAGAAAGACCGCTGGTTTAGACACTGGGGCAGTGGCAGCCCGCGGGGCAGTGTCGGCAGATTCGGCAGCAGTGTCTGCCGATTCGGCAGCGTTGGCTTGTTGGCGCGGGGGGCCGATGCGAGTGGGGACTTGGGCAGCGGGCAGTGAAAGCAAGAGTTTCCCCGATGCTGCCGGGAAAAACGCTCCCCGGGATGGCCGGGTGAGATGACCCGGCGGCCCGCGACGGGTCATTCAATTCCATGCCCCGTCAACATAACTCCCGATGTACTGTTTGCTTTTTCGGAAGAAGAGATCCATCCCCCCATCCTCGGCCAGCCAAAAACGCTCCAATTAATGGCCGGGTGAGATGACCCGGCGGCCCGCGACGCGTCATTCAAATCACTGCCCTATCGGCTACAACTGCTGATGGGTGGGATTAGAGGCCTGCCATGGTGGTGAGGGGCGGCGAGGACCGTGAAAGCTAGAGTTTTTCAGAGGCTGCCGGGAAAAAGGCCCCTCGGGTGGCGGGGTGCGAGGACCAGGCGCGTCATTCAATTCTCTTCCCTATCAACTTGGCTCCCGTTGGCGGGATTGGAGGCCTACTGTTTGTTACAGGGCTAAAATCGTCAGGGGAAGAGCTGACGAAACAATGCTGGTTTGGATGCAGGGGGTAGTGTTGGAATCGGCAGCGCGGACAAAATCGGCAAAGTCGACAAAAAAGACTGTTGGTCTGGACATCGGGGCAGCGGCAGCCATGCCGACAGGGGGGGAAATCGGCAGCGCAGATTTGTGCAGCTGCAGGTTCGTCGGGGAAATCGGCAGCGCAGATTTTTCGATGAACATGGGCTGGAAGATGGACTGTCCAGGCCAGGCAGGGAAATTCGTCAAGGGGACACGCTGACGAAACAGCGCTGGTTTAGACACGGTGGGTGCAGTGTTGGAATCGGCAGCGCCGACGAAATCGGCAAAGTCGGCAGAATCGGCAGCGGGTGCTGGCGATGAGTCTGGACGATTTATAGTCCAGGGCTTGATGGAAAAGACTGTTGGTCCAGACAATGGGGCAGTGGCAGCGCGGATTTGTGCAGCTGCAGGTTCGTCGGGGAAAATCGGCAGCGCAGATTTTTCGACGAACAGGGGCTGGGCGCTGGACTGGCCGGGCCAGGCAGGAAAATTCGTCAGGGGGCCACGCTGACGAAAACAGGGGCTGCGGAGTGGAAAATCGGCAGCGCAGATTTTTCGACGAACAGGGGCTGGACCGGCCGGGCCAGGCAGGAAAATTCGTCAGGGGGGCACGCTGACGAAAAGAGGGGCTGCCGCGTGGAAAATCGGCAGCGCAGATTTTTCGACGAACAGGGGCTGGACCGGCCGGGCCAGGCAGGAAAATTCGTCAGGGGGGCACGCTGACGAAAAGAGGGGCTGCCGCGTGGAAAATCGGCAGCGCAGATTTTTCGACGAACAGGGGCTGGATGCTGGACCGGCCGGGCCAGGCAGGAAAATTCGTCAGGGGGGCACGCTGACGAAAAGAGGGGCTGCCGCGTGGAAAATCGGCAGCGCAGATTTTTCGACGAACAGGGGCTGGACCGGCCGGGCCAGGCAGGAAAATTCGTCAGGGGGGCACGCTGACGAAAAGAGGGGCTGCCGCGTGGAAAATCGGCAGCGCAGATTTTTCGACGAACAGGGGCTGGATGCTGGACCGGCCGGGCCAGGCAGGAAAATTCGTCAGGGGGGCACGCTGACGAAAAGAGGGGCTGCCGCGTGGAAAATCGGCAGCGCAGATTTTTCGACGAACAGGGGCTGGACCGGCCGGGCCAGGCAGGAAAATTCGTCAGGGGGGCACGCTGACGAAAAGAGGGGCTGCCGCGTGGAAAATCGGCAGCGCAGATTTTTCGACGAACATTCGTCAGGGGGGCACGCTGAGGAAAACAGGGGCTGCCGCGTGGAAAATCGGCAGCGCAGATTTTTCGACGAACATTCGTCAGGGGGGCACGCTGAGGAAAACAGGGGCTGCCGCGTGGAAAATCGGCAGCGCAGATTTTTCGACGAACATTCGTCAGGGGGGCACGCTGAGGAAAACAGGGGCTGCCGCGTGGAAAATCGGCAGCGCAGATTTTTCGACGAACAGGGGCTGGATGCTGGACCGGCCGGGCCAGGCAGGAAAATTCGTCAGGGGGGCACGCTGACGAAAAGAGGGGCTGCCGCGTGGAAAATCGGCAGCGCAGATTTTTCGACGAACAGGGGCTGGACGCTGGACTGGGCCAGGCAGGAAAATTCGTCAGGGGGGCACGCTGACGAAAACAGGGGCTGCCGCGTGGAATGGCAGCCTACACGCAGATGCGAATTCGGCAGCGCACGATGGCTTGAGCAGGTCATGGGTTCGACTTGGCGCGATCTGAAACCTGGACGAGGGACTGTCGACGCTGGACGAGCCAGCGCGGTGGCCTGTCGTGCCCCGTTCAGGGGGGGCCTGCCGCGGAGACAGCCCTCGCGGGCTCGACAGCGCAGGCCAGCGTCCCCGACGTCGCTGGCCGCGGCAGGCGAGCTGCCGGGGTTCCCGCATTCCTACAAGAAAACGTCGTGCTTTCCACATGAAACCAATCCAGTAAAATCAGCCATATTTTTATGAGGCTGCCCACTGAATTTGGGGTCATTCCGGGCCGGTTCCTAGTTTTGCGGATTTACTCGATTTCTAATGGTAGGAAAATTAAAACAAATACTTCCCGACCTCGAAAAATTCTGGGAAAATTAATGAAGGTGGATTGGATTTTTGCCAACCTCTGTGCAAAATTTCAGCTCAAAATACCAAGAAATGAATTTTTTAGAGGGGGGGTGACAGCTGGGACCTAGTAGTGTCTCCCCCTGCCAGAGCTGCAATGACACTTATTGCTCTTTAGGGAGCCACCAGGCCGGCGCCCCTCAAAGACCACACGCGCGCGCGCGCCCGCCCGCGCTGGGCGCTGGGGCGCTGGGGCCTGAGGGCCTGGGGCCCTTGGGGGCCCTTGGGCGCTTGGGCGCGCGCGCGCGGCCCCCGCAGCCATGCCGCGCTGCGCGACGCGCGGACAGCCCCTGCTGGCTTGCTCTCTCGCCCGCGGGGGGGCTGCCTTCGGGCCCTGGCCCCCCGCGTTCTGGCCTGCCCCTGCGTGGGAGAGGCTAGGCGCTGCAGGGGCCAGCCCGACGTCGCTGGCCGCGGCAGGCGACAGCCCGACATCGCTGGCCGCGGCAGGGGCCAGCCCGACGTCGCTGGCCGCGGCAGGCGACAGCCCCTGCTGGCTTGCTCTCTCGCCCGCGGGGGGGCTGCCTTCGGGCCCTGGCCCCCCGCGTTCTGGCCTGCCCCCCGCGTGGGAGAGGCTAGGCGCTGCAGGGGCCAGCCCGACGTCGCTGGCCGCGGCAGGCGACAGCCCCTGCTGGCTTGCTCTCTCGCCCGCGGGGGGGCTGCCTTCGGGCCCTGGCCCCCCGCGTGGGAGAGGCTAGGCGCTGCAGGGGCCAGCCCGACGTCGCTGGCCGCGGCAGGCGAGCCGCCGGGGTTCCCGCATTCCTACAACAAAACATCGTGCTTTCCACATGAAATCAATCCAGTAAAATCAGCCATATTTTTATGAGGCTGCCCACTGAATTTGGGGTCATTCCGAGCCGGTTCCTATTTTTTCCGATTTCCTCGATTTTTAATGGTAGGAAAATAAAAAAAAATACTTCCCGACCTCGAAAAATTCTGGAAAAATTAATAAAGTTGGATTGGATTTTTGCCAACCTCTGTGCAAAATTTCAGCTCAAAATACCAAGAAATGAATTTTTTAGAGGGGGGGTGACAGCTGGGACCTAGTAGTGTCTCCCCCTGCCAGAGCTTCAATGACACTTATTGCTCTTTAGGGGGGTGCCCCCTGACTGGCCATGGGGCGCGCTGGCCTGGCGCCCATAGGCCTGCCGCGGGGGATATGTGGGCTGTTGCTAAACTCGGACTAAGGTGGGGGGCCTCATGGCCCGAAGTATTGCCGGCATCGATGACCCGTTTTCCGGCCGGCGACGACCCGATTCCGGCCACCGTCTTCGGGACCCGCTCCAAGCCGTCGGGCGCG
>NC_084853.1:8902918-8905418 GCF_951802175.1 Populus nigra
TTCGTCGGGGAAATCGGCAGCGCAGATTTTTCGATGAACATGGGCTGGAAGATGGACTGTCCAGGCCAGGCAGGGAAATTCGTCAAGGGGACACGCTGACGAAACAGCGCTGGTTTAGACACGGTGGGTGCAGTGTTGGAATCGGCAGCGCCGACGAAATCGGCAAAGTCGGCAGAATCGGCAGCGGGTGCTGGCGATGAGTCTGGACGATTTATAGTCCAGGGCTTGATGGAAAAGACTGTTGGTCCAGACAATGGGGCAGTGGCAGCGCGGATTTGTGCAGCTGCAGGTTCGTCGGGGAAAATCGGCAGCGCAGATTTTTCGACGAACAGGGGCTGGGCGCTGGACTGGCCGGGCCAGGCAGGAAAATTCGTCAGGGGGCCACGCTGACGAAAACAGGGGCTGCGGAGTGGAAAATCGGCAGCGCAGATTTTTCGACGAACAGGGGCTGGACCGGCCGGGCCAGGCAGGAAAATTCGTCAGGGGGGCACGCTGACGAAAAGAGGGGCTGCCGCGTGGAAAATCGGCAGCGCAGATTTTTCGACGAACAGGGGCTGGACCGGCCGGGCCAGGCAGGAAAATTCGTCAGGGGGGCACGCTGACGAAAAGAGGGGCTGCCGCGTGGAAAATCGGCAGCGCAGATTTTTCGACGAACAGGGGCTGGATGCTGGACCGGCCGGGCCAGGCAGGAAAATTCGTCAGGGGGGCACGCTGACGAAAAGAGGGGCTGCCGCGTGGAAAATCGGCAGCGCAGATTTTTCGACGAACAGGGGCTGGACCGGCCGGGCCAGGCAGGAAAATTCGTCAGGGGGGCACGCTGACGAAAAGAGGGGCTGCCGCGTGGAAAATCGGCAGCGCAGATTTTTCGACGAACATTCGTCAGGGGGGCACGCTGACGAAAAGAGGGGCTGCCGCGTGGAAAATCGGCAGCGCAGATTTTTCGACGAACATTCGTCAGGGGGGCACGCTGAGGAAAACAGGGGCTGCCGCGTGGAAAATCGGCAGCGCAGATTTTTCGACGAACAGGGGCTGGATGCTGGACCGGCCGGGCCAGGCAGGAAAATTCGTCAGGGGGGCACGCTGACGAAAAGAGGGGCTGCCGCGTGGAAAATCGGCAGCGCAGATTTTTCGACGAACAGGGGCTGGACGCTGGACTGGGCCAGGCAGGAAAATTCGTCAGGGGGGCACGCTGACGAAAACAGGGGCTGCCGCGTGGAATGGCAGCCTACACGCAGATGCGAATTCGGCAGCGCACGATGGCTTGAGCAGGTCATGGGTTCGACTTGGCGCGATCTGAAACCTGGACGAGGGACTGTCGACGCTGGACGAGCCAGCGCGGTGGCCTGTCGTGCCCCGTTCAGGGGGGGCCTGCCGCGGAGACAGCCCTCGCGGGCTCGACAGCGCAGGCCAGCGTCCCCGACGTCGCTGGCCGCGGCAGGCGAGCTGCCGGGGTTCCCGCATTCCTACAAGAAAACGTCGTGCTTTCCACATGAAACCAATCCAGTAAAATCAGCCATATTTTTATGAGGCTGCCCACTGAATTTGGGGTCATTCCGGGCCGGTTCCTAGTTTTGCGGATTTACTCGATTTCTAATGGTAGGAAAATTAAAACAAATACTTCCCGACCTCGAAAAATTCTGGGAAAATTAATGAAGGTGGATTGGATTTTTGCCAACCTCTGTGCAAAATTTCAGCTCAAAATACCAAGAAATGAATTTTTTAGAGGGGGGGTGACAGCTGGGACCTAGTAGTGTCTCCCCCTGCCAGAGCTGCAATGACACTTATTGCTCTTTAGGGAGCCACCAGGCCGGCGCCCCTCAAAGACCACACGCGCGCGCGCGCCCGCCCGCGCTGGGCGCTGGGGCGCTGGGGCCTGAGGGCCTGGGGCCCTTGGGGGCCCTTGGGCGCTTGGGCGCGCGCGCGCGGCCCCCGCAGCCATGCCGCGCTGCGCGACGCGCGGACAGCCCCTGCTGGCTTGCTCTCTCGCCCGCGGGGGGGCTGCCTTCGGGCCCTGGCCCCCCGCGTTCTGGCCTGCCCCTGCGTGGGAGAGGCTAGGCGCTGCAGGGGCCAGCCCGACGTCGCTGGCCGCGGCAGGCGACAGCCCGACATCGCTGGCCGCGGCAGGGGCCAGCCCGACGTCGCTGGCCGCGGCAGGCGACAGCCCCTGCTGGCTTGCTCTCTCGCCCGCGGGGGGGCTGCCTTCGGGCCCTGGCCCCCCGCGTTCTGGCCTGCCCCTGCGTGGGAGAGGCTAGGCGCTGCAGGGGCCAGCCCGACGTCGCTGGCCGCGGCAGGCGACAGCCCGACATCGCTGGCCGCGGCAGGGGCCAGCCCGACGTCGCTGGCCGCGGCAGGCGACAGCCCCTGCTGGCTTGCTCTCTCGCCCGCGGGGGGGCTGCCTTCGGGCCCTGGCCCCCCGCGTTCTGGCCTGCCCCCCGCGTGGGAGAGGCTAGGCGCTGCAGGGGCCAGCCCGACGTCGCTGGCCGCGGCAGGCGAGCCGCCG
>NC_084853.1:8915418-8917918 GCF_951802175.1 Populus nigra
ATTCAATTCCATGCCCCGTCAACATAACTCCCGATGTACTGTTTGCTTTTTCGGAAGAAGAGATCCATCCCCCCATCCTCGGCCAGCCAAAAACGCTCCAATTAATGGCCGGGTGAGATGACCCGGCGGCCCGCGACGCGTCATTCAAATCACTGCCCTATCGGCTACAACTGCTGATGGGTGGGATTAGAGGCCTGCCATGGTGGTGAGGGGCGGCGAGGACCGTGAAAGCTAGAGTTTTTCAGAGGCTGCCGGGAAAAAGGCCCCTCGGGTGGCGGGGTGCGAGGACCAGGCGCGTCATTCAATTCTCTTCCCTATCAACTTGGCTCCCGTTGGCGGGATTGGAGGCCTACTGTTTGTTACAGGGCTAAAATCGTCAGGGGAAGAGCTGACGAAACAATGCTGGTTTGGATGCAGGGGGTAGTGTTGGAATCGGCAGCGCGGACAAAATCGGCAAAGTCGACAAAAAAGACTGTTGGTCTGGACATCGGGGCAGCGGCAGCCATGCCGACAGGGGGGGAAATCGGCAGCGCAGATTTGTGCAGCTGCAGGTTCGTCGGGGAAATCGGCAGCGCAGATTTTTCGATGAACATGGGCTGGAAGATGGACTGTCCAGGCCAGGCAGGGAAATTCGTCAAGGGGACACGCTGACGAAACAGCGCTGGTTTAGACACGGTGGGTGCAGTGTTGGAATCGGCAGCGCCGACGAATTCGGCAAAGTCGGCAGAATCGGCAGCGGGTGCTGGCGATGAGTCTGGACGATTTATAGTCCAGGGCTTGATGGAAAAGACTGTTGGTCCAGACAATGGGGCAGTGGCAGCGCGGATTTGTGCAGCTGCAGGTTCGTCGGGGAAAATCGGCAGCGCAGATTTTTCGACGAACAGGGGCTGGGCGCTGGACTGGCCGGGCCAGGCAGGAAAATTCGTCAGGGGGCCACGCTGACGAAAACAGGGGCTGCGGAGTGGAAAATCGGCAGCGCAGATTTTTCGACGAACAGGGGCTGGACCGGCCGGGCCAGGCAGGAAAATTCGTCAGGGGGGCACGCTGACGAAAAGAGGGGCTGCCGCGTGGAAAATCGGCAGCGCAGATTTTTCGACGAACAGGGGCTGGACCGGCCGGGCCAGGCAGGAAAATTCGTCAGGGGGGCACGCTGACGAAAAGAGGGGCTGCCGCGTGGAAAATCGGCAGCGCAGATTTTTCGACGAACAGGGGCTGGATGCTGGACCGGCCGGGCCAGGCAGGAAAATTCGTCAGGGGGGCACGCTGACGAAAAGAGGGGCTGCCGCGTGGAAAATCGGCAGCGCAGATTTTTCGACGAACAGGGGCTGGACCGGCCGGGCCAGGCAGGAAAATTCGTCAGGGGGGCACGCTGACGAAAAGAGGGGCTGCCGCGTGGAAAATCGGCAGCGCAGATTTTTCGACGAACATTCGTCAGGGGGGCACGCTGACGAAAAGAGGGGCTGCCGCGTGGAAAATCGGCAGCGCAGATTTTTCGACGAACATTCGTCAGGGGGGCACGCTGAGGAAAACAGGGGCTGCCGCGTGGAAAATCGGCAGCGCAGATTTTTCGACGAACAGGGGCTGGATGCTGGACCGGCCGGGCCAGGCAGGAAAATTCGTCAGGGGGGCACGCTGACGAAAAGAGGGGCTGCCGCGTGGAAAATCGGCAGCGCAGATTTTTCGACGAACAGGGGCTGGACGCTGGACTGGGCCAGGCAGGAAAATTCGTCAGGGGGGCACGCTGACGAAAACAGGGGCTGCCGCGTGGAATGGCAGCCTACACGCAGATGCGAATTCGGCAGCGCACGATGGCTTGAGCAGGTCATGGGTTCGACTTGGCGCGATCTGAAACCTGGACGAGGGACTGTCGACGCTGGACGAGCCAGCGCGGTGGCCTGTCGTGCCCCGTTCAGGGGGGGCCTGCCGCGGAGACAGCCCTCGCGGGCTCGACAGCGCAGGCCAGCGTCCCCGACGTCGCTGGCCGCGGCAGGCGAGCTGCCGGGGTTCCCGCATTCCTACAAGAAAACGTCGTGCTTTCCACATGAAACCAATCCAGTAAAATCAGCCATATTTTTATGAGGCTGCCCACTGAATTTGGGGTCATTCCGGGCCGGTTCCTAGTTTTGCGGATTTACTCGATTTCTAATGGTAGGAAAATTAAAACAAATACTTCCCGACCTCGAAAAATTCTGGGAAAATTAATGAAGGTGGATTGGATTTTTGCCAACCTCTGTGCAAAATTTCAGCTCAAAATACCAAGAAATGAATTTTTTAGAGGGGGGGTGACAGCTGGGACCTAGTAGTGTCTCCCCCTGCCAGAGCTGCAATGACACTTATTGCTCTTTAGGGAGCCACCAGGCCGGCGCCCCTCAAAGACCACACGCGCGCGCGCGCCCGCCCGCGCTGGGCGCTGGGGCGCTGGGGCCTGAGGGCCTGGGGCCCTTGGGGGCCCTTGGGCGCTTGGGCGCGCGCGCGCGGCCCCCGCAGCCATGCCGCGCTG
>NC_084853.1:8927918-8930418 GCF_951802175.1 Populus nigra
CGACGAAATCGGCAAAGTCGGCAGAATCGGCAGCGCAGATTTTTCGACGAACACGGGCTGGACGGTGGACTGTCCAGGCCAGGCAGGAAAATTCGTCGAGGGGACACGCTGACGAAACAGCGCTGGTTCAGACACGGTGGGCGCAGTGTTGGAATCGGCAGCGCCGAGAAAATCGGCAAAGTCGGCAGAATCGGCAGCAGGTGCTGGCGATGAGTCAGGACGGACTGGATAGTCCAAGGCTCGATGAGAAAGACCGCTGGTTTAGACACTGGGGCAGTGGCAGCCCGCGGGGCAGTGTCGGCAGATTCGGCAGCAGTGTCTGCCGATTCGGCAGCGTTGGCTTGTTGGCGCGGGGGGCCGATGCGAGTGGGGACTTGGGCAGCGGGCAGTGAAAGCAAGAGTTTCCCCGATGCTGCCGGGAAAAACGCTCCCCGGGATGGCCGGGTGAGATGACCCGGCGGCCCGCGACGGGTCATTCAATTCCATGCCCCGTCAACATAACTCCCGATGTACTGTTTGCTTTTTCGGAAGAAGAGATCCATCCCCCCATCCTCGGCCAGCCAAAAACGCTCCAATTAATGGCCGGGTGAGATGACCCGGCGGCCCGCGACGCGTCATTCAAATCACTGCCCTATCGGCTACAACTGCTGATGGGTGGGATTAGAGGCCTGCCATGGTGGTGAGGGGCGGCGAGGACCGTGAAAGCTAGAGTTTTTCAGAGGCTGCCGGGAAAAAGGCCCCTCGGGTGGCGGGGTGCGAGGACCAGGCGCGTCATTCAATTCTCTTCCCTATCAACTTGGCTCCCGTTGGCGGGATTGGAGGCCTACTGTTTGTTACAGGGCTAAAATCGTCAGGGGAAGAGCTGACGAAACAATGCTGGTTTGGATGCAGGGGGTAGTGTTGGAATCGGCAGCGCGGACAAAATCGGCAAAGTCGACAAAAAAGACTGTTGGTCTGGACATCGGGGCAGCGGCAGCCATGCCGACAGGGGGGGAAATCGGCAGCGCAGATTTGTGCAGCTGCAGGTTCGTCGGGGAAATCGGCAGCGCAGATTTTTCGATGAACATGGGCTGGAAGATGGACTGTCCAGGCCAGGCAGGGAAATTCGTCAAGGGGACACGCTGACGAAACAACGCTGGTTTAGACACGGTGGGTGCAGTGTTGGAATCGGCAGCGCCGACGAAATCGGCAAAGTCGGCAGAATCGGCAGCGGGTGCTGGCGATGAGTCTGGACGATTTATAGTCCAGGGCTTGATGGAAAAGACTGTTGGTCCAGACAATGGGGCAGTGGCAGCGCGGATTTGTGCAGCTGCAGGTTCGTCGGGGAAAATCGGCAGCGCAGATTTTTCGACGAACAGGGGCTGGGCGCTGGACTGGCCGGGCCAGGCAGGAAAATTCGTCAGGGGGCCACGCTGACGAAAACAGGGGCTGCGGAGTGGAAAATCGGCAGCGCAGATTTTTCGACGAACAGGGGCTGGACCGGCCGGGCCAGGCAGGAAAATTCGTCAGGGGGGCACGCTGACGAAAAGAGGGGCTGCCGCGTGGAAAATCGGCAGCGCAGATTTTTCGACGAACAGGGGCTGGACCGGCCGGGCCAGGCAGGAAAATTCGTCAGGGGGGCACGCTGACGAAAAGAGGGGCTGCCGCGTGGAAAATCGGCAGCGCAGATTTTTCGACGAACAGGGGCTGGATGCTGGACCGGCCGGGCCAGGCAGGAAAATTCGTCAGGGGGGCACGCTGACGAAAAGAGGGGCTGCCGCGTGGAAAATCGGCAGCGCAGATTTTTCGACGAACAGGGGCTGGACCGGCCGGGCCAGGCAGGAAAATTCGTCAGGGGGGCACGCTGACGAAAAGAGGGGCTGCCGCGTGGAAAATCGGCAGCGCAGATTTTTCGACGAACATTCGTCAGGGGGGCACGCTGACGAAAAGAGGGGCTGCCGCGTGGAAAATCGGCAGCGCAGATTTTTCGACGAACATTCGTCAGGGGGGCACGCTGAGGAAAACAGGGGCTGCCGCGTGGAAAATCGGCAGCGCAGATTTTTCGACGAACAGGGGCTGGATGCTGGACCGGCCGGGCCAGGCAGGAAAATTCGTCAGGGGGGCACGCTGACGAAAAGAGGGGCTGCCGCGTGGAAAATCGGCAGCGCAGATTTTTCGACGAACAGGGGCTGGACGCTGGACTGGGCCAGGCAGGAAAATTCGTCAGGGGGGCACGCTGACGAAAACAGGGGCTGCCGCGTGGAATGGCAGCCTACACGCAGATGCGAATTCGGCAGCGCACGATGGCTTGAGCAGGTCATGGGTTCGACTTGGCGCGATCTGAAACCTGGACGAGGGACTGTCGACGCTGGACGAGCCAGCGCGGTGGCCTGTCGTGCCCCGTTCAGGGGGGGCCTGCCGCGGAGACAGCCCTCGCGGGCTCGACAGCGCAGGCCAGCGTCCCCGACGTCGCTGGCCGCGGCAGGCGAGCTGCCGGGGTTCCCGCATTCCTACAAGAAAA
>NC_084853.1:8940418-8942918 GCF_951802175.1 Populus nigra
CGGCAAAGTCGGCAGAATCGGCAGCACAGATTTTTCGACGAACATGGGCTGGACGCTGGACTGGCCGGGCCATGCAGGAAAATTCATCGAGGGGACACGCTGACGAAACAGCGCTGGTTCAGGCACAGCGGGCAGTGGTGGAATCGGCAGCGCCGACGAAATCGGCAAAGTCGGCAGAATCGGCAGCGGGTGCTGGCGATGGGTCTGGACGGGCTGGATAGTCCAAGGCTCGACGAGAAAGACTGCTGGTTTAGACACTGGGGCAGTGGCAGCCCGCGGGACAGTGTCGGCAGATTCGGCAGCGCAGATTTGTGCGGCTGCAGGTTCGTCGGGGAAAATCGGCAGCGCAGATTTTGCGACGAACATGGGCTGGGCGATGGACTGTCCAGGCCAGGCAGGAAAATTTGTCGAGGGGACACGCTGACGAAACAGCGCTGGTTCAGGCACGGCGGGCAGTGTTGGAATCGGCAGCGCCGACGAAATCGGCAAAGTCGGCAGAATCGGCAGCGCAGATTTTTCGACGAACACGGGCTGGACGGTGGACTGTCCAGGCCAGGCAGGAAAATTCGTCGAGGGGACACGCTGACGAAACAGCGCTGGTTCAGACACGGTGGGCGCAGTGTTGGAATCGGCAGCGCCGAGAAAATCGGCAAAGTCGGCAGAATCGGCAGCAGGTGCTGGCGATGAGTCAGGACGGACTGGATAGTCCAAGGCTCGATGAGAAAGACCGCTGGTTTAGACACTGGGGCAGTGGCAGCCCGCGGGGCAGTGTCGGCAGATTCGGCAGCAGTGTCTGCCGATTCGGCAGCGTTGGCTTGTTGGCGCGGGGGGCCGATGCGAGTGGGGACTTGGGCAGCGGGCAGTGAAAGCAAGAGTTTCCCCGATGCTGCCGGGAAAAACGCTCCCCGGGATGGCCGGGTGAGATGACCCGGCGGCCCGCGACGGGTCATTCAATTCCATGCCCCGTCAACATAACTCCCGATGTACTGTTTGCTTTTTCGGAAGAAGAGATCCATCCCCCCATCCTCGGCCAGCCAAAAACGCTCCAATTAATGGCCGGGTGAGATGACCCGGCGGCCCGCGACGCGTCATTCAAATCACTGCCCTATCGGCTACAACTGCTGATGGGTGGGATTAGAGGCCTGCCATGGTGGTGAGGGGCGGCGAGGACCGTGAAAGCTAGAGTTTTTCAGAGGCTGCCGGGAAAAAGGCCCCTCGGGTGGCGGGGTGCGAGGACCAGGCGCGTCATTCAATTCTCTTCCCTATCAACTTGGCTCCCGTTGGCGGGATTGGAGGCCTACTGTTTGTTACAGGGCTAAAATCGTCAGGGGAAGAGCTGACGAAACAATGCTGGTTTGGATGCAGGGGGTAGTGTTGGAATCGGCAGCGCGGACAAAATCGGCAAAGTCGACAAAAAAGACTGTTGGTCTGGACATCGGGGCAGCGGCAGCCATGCCGACAGGGGGGGAAATCGGCAGCGCAGATTTGTGCAGCTGCAGGTTCGTCGGGGAAATCGGCAGCGCAGATTTTTCGATGAACATGGGCTGGAAGATGGACTGTCCAGGCCAGGCAGGGAAATTCGTCAAGGGGACACGCTGACGAAACAGCGCTGGTTTAGACACGGTGGGTGCAGTGTTGGAATCGGCAGCGCCGACGAAATCGGCAAAGTCGGCAGAATCGGCAGCGGGTGCTGGCGATGAGTCTGGACGATTTATAGTCCAGGGCTTGATGGAAAAGACTGTTGGTCCAGACAATGGGGCAGTGGCAGCGCGGATTTGTGCAGCTGCAGGTTCGTCGGGGAAAATCGGCAGCGCAGATTTTTCGACGAACAGGGGCTGGGCGCTGGACTGGCCGGGCCAGGCAGGAAAATTCGTCAGGGGGCCACGCTGACGAAAACAGGGGCTGCGGAGTGGAAAATCGGCAGCGCAGATTTTTCGACGAACAGGGGCTGGACCGGCCGGGCCAGGCAGGAAAATTCGTCAGGGGGGCACGCTGACGAAAAGAGGGGCTGCCGCGTGGAAAATCGGCAGCGCAGATTTTTCGACGAACAGGGGCTGGACCGGCCGGGCCAGGCAGGAAAATTCGTCAGGGGGGCACGCTGACGAAAAGAGGGGCTGCCGCGTGGAAAATCGGCAGCGCAGATTTTTCGACGAACAGGGGCTGGATGCTGGACCGGCCGGGCCAGGCAGGAAAATTCGTCAGGGGGGCACGCTGACGAAAAGAGGGGCTGCCGCGTGGAAAATCGGCAGCGCAGATTTTTCGACGAACAGGGGCTGGACCGGCCGGGCCAGGCAGGAAAATTCGTCAGGGGGGCACGCTGACGAAAAGAGGGGCTGCCGCGTGGAAAATCGGCAGCGCAGATTTTTCGACGAACATTCGTCAGGGGGGCACGCTGACGAAAAGAGGGGCTGCCGCGTGGAAAATCGGCAGCGCAGATTTTTCGACGAACATTCGTCAGGGGGGCACGCTGAGGAAAACAGGGGCTGCCGCGTGGAAAATC
>NC_084853.1:8952918-8957918 GCF_951802175.1 Populus nigra
GGGGAATCGGCAGCGCAGATTTTTCGACGAACATGGGCTGGACGCTGGACTGGCCGGGCCATGCAGGAAAATTCATCGAGGGGACACGCTGAAGAAACAGCGCTGGTTTAGACACGGTGGGCGCAGTGTTGGAATCGGCAGCGCCGATGAAACCGGCAAAGTCGGCAGAATTGGCAGCGGGTGCTGGCGATGGGTCTGGACGGGCTGGATAGTCCAAGGCTCGACGAGAAAGACCGCAGGTTGAGACACTGGGGCAGTGGCAGCCCGCGGGACAGTGTTGGCAGATTCGGCAGCGCAGATTTGTGCGGCTGCAGGTTCGTCGGGGAAAATCGGCAGCGCAGATTTTTCGACGAACATGGGCTGGACGATGGACTGTCCAGGCCAGGCAGGAAAATTTGTCGAGGGGACACGCTGACGAAACAGCGCTGGTTCAGGCACGGCGGGCAGTGTTGGAATCGGCAGCGCCGACGAAATCGGCAAAGTCGGCAGAATCGGCAGCACAGATTTTTCGACGAACATGGGCTGGACGCTGGACTGGCCGGGCCATGCAGGAAAATTCATCGAGGGGACACGCTGACGAAACAGCGCTGGTTCAGGCACAGCGGGCAGTGGTGGAATCGGCAGCGCCGACGAAATCGGCAAAGTCGGCAGAATCGGCAGCGGGTGCTGGCGATGGGTCTGGACGGGCTGGATAGTCCAAGGCTCGACGAGAAAGACTGCTGGTTTAGACACTGGGGCAGTGGCAGCCCGCGGGACAGTGTCGGCAGATTCGGCAGCGCAGATTTGTGCGGCTGCAGGTTCGTCGGGGAAAATCGGCAGCGCAGATTTTGCGACGAACATGGGCTGGGCGATGGACTGTCCAGGCCAGGCAGGAAAATTTGTCGAGGGGACACGCTGACGAAACAGCGCTGGTTCAGGCACGGCGGGCAGTGTTGGAATCGGCAGCGCCGACGAAATCGGCAAAGTCGGCAGAATCGGCAGCGCAGATTTTTCGACGAACACGGGCTGGACGGTGGACTGTCCAGGCCAGGCAGGAAAATTCGTCGAGGGGACACGCTGACGAAACAGCGCTGGTTCAGACACGGTGGGCGCAGTGTTGGAATCGGCAGCGCCGAGAAAATCGGCAAAGTCGGCAGAATCGGCAGCAGGTGCTGGCGATGAGTCAGGACGGACTGGATAGTCCAAGGCTCGATGAGAAAGACCGCTGGTTTAGACACTGGGGCAGTGGCAGCCCGCGGGGCAGTGTCGGCAGATTCGGCAGCAGTGTCTGCCGATTCGGCAGCGTTGGCTTGTTGGCGCGGGGGGCCGATGCGAGTGGGGACTTGGGCAGCGGGCAGTGAAAGCAAGAGTTTCCCCGATGCTGCCGGGAAAAACGCTCCCCGGGATGGCCGGGTGAGATGACCCGGCGGCCCGCGACGGGTCATTCAATTCCATGCCCCGTCAACATAACTCCCGATGTACTGTTTGCTTTTTCGGAAGAAGAGATCCATCCCCCCATCCTCGGCCAGCCAAAAACGCTCCAATTAATGGCCGGGTGAGATGACCCGGCGGCCCGCGACGCGTCATTCAAATCACTGCCCTATCGGCTACAACTGCTGATGGGTGGGATTAGAGGCCTGCCATGGTGGTGAGGGGCGGCGAGGACCGTGAAAGCTAGAGTTTTTCAGAGGCTGCCGGGAAAAAGGCCCCTCGGGTGGCGGGGTGCGAGGACCAGGCGCGTCATTCAATTCTCTTCCCTATCAACTTGGCTCCCGTTGGCGGGATTGGAGGCCTACTGTTTGTTACAGGGCTAAAATCGTCAGGGGAAGAGCTGACGAAACAATGCTGGTTTGGATGCAGGGGGTAGTGTTGGAATCGGCAGCGCGGACAAAATCGGCAAAGTCGACAAAAAAGACTGTTGGTCTGGACATCGGGGCAGCGGCAGCCATGCCGACAGGGGGGGAAATCGGCAGCGCAGATTTGTGCAGCTGCAGGTTCGTCGGGGAAATCGGCAGCGCAGATTTTTCGATGAACATGGGCTGGAAGATGGACTGTCCAGGCCAGGCAGGGAAATTCGTCAAGGGGACACGCTGACGAAACAGCGCTGGTTTAGACACGGTGGGTGCAGTGTTGGAATCGGCAGCGCCGACGAAATCGGCAAAGTCGGCAGAATCGGCAGCGGGTGCTGGCGATGAGTCTGGACGATTTATAGTCCAGGGCTTGATGGAAAAGACTGTTGGTCCAGACAATGGGGCAGTGGCAGCGCGGATTTGTGCAGCTGCAGGTTCGTCGGGGAAAATCGGCAGCGCAGATTTTTCGACGAACAGGGGCTGGGCGCTGGACTGGCCGGGCCAGGCAGGAAAATTCGTCAGGGGGCCACGCTGACGAAAACAGGGGCTGCGGAGTGGAAAATCGGCAGCGCAGATTTTTCGACGAACAGGGGCTGGACCGGCCGGGCCAGGCAGGAAAATTCGTCAGGGGGGCACGCTGACGAAAAGAGGGGCTGCCGCGTGGAAAATCGGCAGCGCAGATTTTTCGACGAACAGGGGCTGGACCGGCCGGGCCAGGCAGGAAAATTCGTCAGGGGGGCACGCTGACGAAAAGAGGGGCTGCCGCGTGGAAAATCGGCAGCGCAGATTTTTCGACGAACAGGGGCTGGATGCTGGACCGGCCGGGCCAGGCAGGAAAATTCGTCAGGGGGGCACGCTGACGAAAAGAGGGGCTGCCGCGTGGAAAATCGGCAGCGCAGATTTTTCGACGAACAGGGGCTGGACCGGCCGGGCCAGGCAGGAAAATTCGTCAGGGGGGCACGCTGACGAAAAGAGGGGCTGCCGCGTGGAAAATCGGCAGCGCAGATTTTTCGACGAACATTCGTCAGGGGGGCACGCTGACGAAAAGAGGGGCTGCCGCGTGGAAAATCGGCAGCGCAGATTTTTCGACGAACATTCGTCAGGGGGGCACGCTGAGGAAAACAGGGGCTGCCGCGTGGAAAATCGGCAGCGCAGATTTTTCGACGAACAGGGGCTGGATGCTGGACCGGCCGGGCCAGGCAGGAAAATTCGTCAGGGGGGCACGCTGACGAAAAGAGGGGCTGCCGCGTGGAAAATCGGCAGCGCAGATTTTTCGACGAACAGGGGCTGGACGCTGGACTGGGCCAGGCAGGAAAATTCGTCAGGGGGGCACGCTGACGAAAACAGGGGCTGCCGCGTGGAATGGCAGCCTACACGCAGATGCGAATTCGGCAGCGCACGATGGCTTGAGCAGGTCATGGGTTCGACTTGGCGCGATCTGAAACCTGGACGAGGGACTGTCGACGCTGGACGAGCCAGCGCGGTGGCCTGTCGTGCCCCGTTCAGGGGGGGCCTGCCGCGGAGACAGCCCTCGCGGGCTCGACAGCGCAGGCCAGCGTCCCCGACGTCGCTGGCCGCGGCAGGCGAGCTGCCGGGGTTCCCGCATTCCTACAAGAAAACGTCGTGCTTTCCACATGAAACCAATCCAGTAAAATCAGCCATATTTTTATGAGGCTGCCCACTGAATTTGGGGTCATTCCGGGCCGGTTCCTAGTTTTGCGGATTTACTCGATTTCTAATGGTAGGAAAATTAAAACAAATACTTCCCGACCTCGAAAAATTCTGGGAAAATTAATGAAGGTGGATTGGATTTTTGCCAACCTCTGTGCAAAATTTCAGCTCAAAATACCAAGAAATGAATTTTTTAGAGGGGGGGTGACAGCTGGGACCTAGTAGTGTCTCCCCCTGCCAGAGCTGCAATGACACTTATTGCTCTTTAGGGAGCCACCAGGCCGGCGCCCCTCAAAGACCACACGCGCGCGCGCGCCCGCCCGCGCTGGGCGCTGGGGCGCTGGGGCCTGAGGGCCTGGGGCCCTTGGGGGCCCTTGGGCGCTTGGGCGCGCGCGCGCGGCCCCCGCAGCCATGCCGCGCTGCGCGACGCGCGGACAGCCCCTGCTGGCTTGCTCTCTCGCCCGCGGGGGGGCTGCCTTCGGGCCCTGGCCCCCCGCGTTCTGGCCTGCCCCTGCGTGGGAGAGGCTAGGCGCTGCAGGGGCCAGCCCGACGTCGCTGGCCGCGGCAGGCGACAGCCCGACATCGCTGGCCGCGGCAGGGGCCAGCCCGACGTCGCTGGCCGCGGCAGGCGACAGCCCCTGCTGGCTTGCTCTCTCGCCCGCGAGGGGGCTGCCTTCGGGCCCTGGCCCCCCGCGTTCTGGCCTGCCCCCCGCGTGGGAGAGGCTAGGCGCTGCAGGGGCCAGCCCGACGTCGCTGGCCGCGGCAGGCGACAGCCCCTGCTGGCTTGCTCTCTCGCCCGCGGGGGGGCTGCCTTCGGGCCCTGGCCCCCCGCGTGGGAGAGGCTAGGCGCTGCAGGGGCCAGCCCGACGTCGCTGGCCGCGGCAGGCGAGCCGCCGGGGTTCCCGCATTCCTACAACAAAACGTCGTGCTTTCCACATGAAATCAATCCAGTAAAATCAGCCATATTTTTATGAGGCTGCCCACTGAATTTGGGGTCATTCCGAGCCGGTTCCTATTTTTTCCGATTTCCTCGATTTTTAATGGTAGGAAAATAAAAAAAAATACTTCCCGACCTCGAAAAATTCTGGAAAAATTAATAAAGTTGGATTGGATTTTTGCCAACCTCTGTGCAAAATTTCAGCTCAAAATACCAAGAAATGAATTTTTTAGAGGGGGGGTGACAGCTGGGACCTAGTAGTGTCTCCCCCTGCCAGAGCTTCAATGACACTTATTGCTCTTTAGGGGGGTGCCCCCTGACTGGCCATGGGGCGCGCTGGCCTGGCGCCCATAGGCCTGCCGCGGGGGATATGTGGGCTGTTGCTAAACTCGGACTAAGGTGGGGGGCCTCATGGCCCGAAGTATTGCCGGCATCGATGACCCGTTTTCCGGCCGGCGACGACCCGATTCCGGCCACCGTCTTCGGGACCCGCTCCAAGCCGTCGGGCGCGTTGGGGCTGCTTATCCGCGGCGTGGGCGTGGCATTCATTTGCCGTGCTTGTG
>NC_084853.1:8967918-8970418 GCF_951802175.1 Populus nigra
TGGACTGTCCAGGCCAGGCAGGGAAATTCGTCAAGGGGACACGCTGACGAAACAGCGCTGGTTTAGACACGGTGGGTGCAGTGTTGGAATCGGCAGCGCCGACGAAATCGGCAAAGTCGGCAGAATCGGCAGCGGGTGCTGGCGATGAGTCTGGACGATTTATAGTCCAGGGCTTGATGGAAAAGACTGTTGGTCCAGACAATGGGGCAGTGGCAGCGCGGATTTGTGCAGCTGCAGGTTCGTCGGGGAAAATCGGCAGCGCAGATTTTTCGACGAACAGGGGCTGGGCGCTGGACTGGCCGGGCCAGGCAGGAAAATTCGTCAGGGGGCCACGCTGACGAAAACAGGGGCTGCGGAGTGGAAAATCGGCAGCGCAGATTTTTCGACGAACAGGGGCTGGACCGGCCGGGCCAGGCAGGAAAATTCGTCAGGGGGGCACGCTGACGAAAAGAGGGGCTGCCGCGTGGAAAATCGGCAGCGCAGATTTTTCGACGAACAGGGGCTGGACCGGCCGGGCCAGGCAGGAAAATTCGTCAGGGGGGCACGCTGACGAAAAGAGGGGCTGCCGCGTGGAAAATCGGCAGCGCAGATTTTTCGACGAACAGGGGCTGGATGCTGGACCGGCCGGGCCAGGCAGGAAAATTCGTCAGGGGGGCACGCTGACGAAAAGAGGGGCTGCCGCGTGGAAAATCGGCAGCGCAGATTTTTCGACGAACAGGGGCTGGACCGGCCGGGCCAGGCAGGAAAATTCGTCAGGGGGGCACGCTGACGAAAAGAGGGGCTGCCGCGTGGAAAATCGGCAGCGCAGATTTTTCGACGAACATTCGTCAGGGGGGCACGCTGACGAAAAGAGGGGCTGCCGCGTGGAAAATCGGCAGCGCAGATTTTTCGACGAACATTCGTCAGGGGGGCACGCTGAGGAAAACAGGGGCTGCCGCGTGGAAAATCGGCAGCGCAGATTTTTCGACGAACAGGGGCTGGATGCTGGACCGGCCGGGCCAGGCAGGAAAATTCGTCAGGGGGGCACGCTGACGAAAAGAGGGGCTGCCGCGTGGAAAATCGGCAGCGCAGATTTTTCGACGAACAGGGGCTGGACGCTGGACTGGGCCAGGCAGGAAAATTCGTCAGGGGGGCACGCTGACGAAAACAGGGGCTGCCGCGTGGAATGGCAGCCTACACGCAGATGCGAATTCGGCAGCGCACGATGGCTTGAGCAGGTCATGGGTTCGACTTGGCGCGATCTGAAACCTGGACGAGGGACTGTCGACGCTGGACGAGCCAGCGCGGTGGCCTGTCGTGCCCCGTTCAGGGGGGGCCTGCCGCGGAGACAGCCCTCGCGGGCTCGACAGCGCAGGCCAGCGTCCCCGACGTCGCTGGCCGCGGCAGGCGAGCTGCCGGGGTTCCCGCATTCCTACAAGAAAACGTCGTGCTTTCCACATGAAACCAATCCAGTAAAATCAGCCATATTTTTATGAGGCTGCCCACTGAATTTGGGGTCATTCCGGGCCGGTTCCTAGTTTTGCGGATTTACTCGATTTCTAATGGTAGGAAAATTAAAACAAATACTTCCCGACCTCGAAAAATTCTGGGAAAATTAATGAAGGTGGATTGGATTTTTGCCAACCTCTGTGCAAAATTTCAGCTCAAAATACCAAGAAATGAATTTTTTAGAGGGGGGGTGACAGCTGGGACCTAGTAGTGTCTCCCCCTGCCAGAGCTGCAATGACACTTATTGCTCTTTAGGGAGCCACCAGGCCGGCGCCCCTCAAAGACCACACGCGCGCGCGCGCCCGCCCGCGCTGGGCGCTGGGGCGCTGGGGCCTGAGGGCCTGGGGCCCTTGGGGGCCCTTGGGCGCTTGGGCGCGCGCGCGCGGCCCCCGCAGCCATGCCGCGCTGCGCGACGCGCGGACAGCCCCTGCTGGCTTGCTCTCTCGCCCGCGGGGGGGCTGCCTTCGGGCCCTGGCCCCCCGCGTTCTGGCCTGCCCCTGCGTGGGAGAGGCTAGGCGCTGCAGGGGCCAGCCCGACGTCGCTGGCCGCGGCAGGCGACAGCCCGACATCGCTGGCCGCGGCAGGGGCCAGCCCGACGTCGCTGGCCGCGGCAGGCGACAGCCCCTGCTGGCTTGCTCTCTCGCCCGCGGGGGGGCTGCCTTCGGGCCCTGGCCCCCCGCGTTCTGGCCTGCCCCTGCGTGGGAGAGGCTAGGCGCTGCAGGGGCCAGCCCGACGTCGCTGGCCGCGGCAGGCGACAGCCCGACATCGCTGGCCGCGGCAGGGGCCAGCCCGACGTCGCTGGCCGCGGCAGGCGACAGCCCCTGCTGGCTTGCTCTCTCGCCCGCGGGGGGGCTGCCTTCGGGCCCTGGCCCCCCGCGTTCTGGCCTGCCCCCCGCGTGGGAGAGGCTAGGCGCTGCAGGGGCCAGCCCGACGTCGCTGGCCGCGGCAGGCGACAGCCCCTGCTGGCTTGCTCTCTCGCCCGCGGGGGGGCTGCCTTCGGGCCCTGGCCCCC
>NC_084853.1:8980418-8987918 GCF_951802175.1 Populus nigra
CGATGCTGCCGGGAAAAACGCTCCCCGGGATGGCCGGGTGAGATGACCCGGCGGCCCGCGACGGGTCATTCAATTCCATGCCCCGTCAACATAACTCCCGATGTACTGTTTGCTTTTTCGGAAGAAGAGATCCATCCCCCCATCCTCGGCCAGCCAAAAACGCTCCAATTAATGGCCGGGTGAGATGACCCGGCGGCCCGCGACGCGTCATTCAAATCACTGCCCTATCGGCTACAACTGCTGATGGGTGGGATTAGAGGCCTGCTGTCACAGTGTCAAATGTGCACGAGGTGCACGCCTTGGCTGGCTGGCCAAAACAAGGCCTGAGGGTGCTGGCAGCCATGCCATCAGTGCGAGAAATCGGCAGCGCAGATTTATGCGGTTGTAGGTTCGTCAAGGGAAAATCGGCAGCGAAGATTGTTGACGAACATGGGCTGGACGAGGGACTGTCCAAGCCTCGTCAGGAGGTAGGCTGACGAGAATTGGGGCTATCGCAGAATTCGGCAGCGTAGGCAGGAGCAGCCTGCACGCAGATGCGAATTCGGCAGCGCAGAGATTGGCAGCCTGCACGCATATGCGAATTCGGCAGCGCAGGCATTGGCAGCCTGCACGCAGATGCGGATTCGGCAGCGCGCAGCAACTTGTGCAAGTCAGGGGCTCGACTTGGCACGATTGGAAACTTGGGCGAGGGACTGTCCAAGGCATGGGAAAAGAGCTCTAGGCGCTGGGACGCGCCAACGAAGGCACACTGCCTAGAATTCGGCAGCGATGGATTGCGGCAGCCTTGCATAGGCAGGAATGGATTCGGCAGGCAGCATGCAATGGTCTATGCGAGTCTTTGAGCTTGTGACTTGGCATGGACGTGGGACTTAGGTGATGGACCTTCTAAGTCAGCAGCTGACGCAGCAGAAACTGGCAGCTGGGGCTGGCAAGCAGACAGCCCGAAAATGGGGGAAGTGGCAGCTTCATGGGAGGCAGAACATGGGAGCATAACTTGGGTGCTGGCCGGGCCACTATGTCCTGAAAACATGGGATAATGGGTGTGAGGTAGTGCTCCACCATGTCCTGAAAACATGGGAGCGTGGGGGAGAGGTAGTGCTCCACTAGTTCCTGAAAATGGGGGATAATGGGGAGGAGCCTTTGCAGCTCCTTTGCTTGTCTATAAATACAAGATGCAGCTCTTGTGTGTGGGGAGAGCATTCGGGTGAGAGTGTTCCAAATGTAGAGAGCATTCGGGTGGGAATGTTCAAAATGTAAGGGCGTTCGGGTGGGGATGTCCAGCATGTAGGGGCATGCAAGAACACTAGTTAGAGGTAGCTTGTGTAGCATGTAAACTTTGTGCATAGCACACATACGGATTTGTGTATAGTTTCCTTTGTGTATGAGATTAATAAAGGTTGGGAAAGATTTCCTGTAAAGCTTGTTGTGCACTTTGATTCCTATTCTTGCTTGTGTATTCCGCTTGCTTAGTTACTAGGCAAACACGAGTGGGAGTGGCGAGGGAAGGCTGAGTCTAGTGAGGGACTAGGCTGCCGCACGGGTTGGATTTCGTTGCGAAAAATTAACCCCGTGACAAGTGGTATCAGAGCGCTGTTGCTGTCTTTGCAGGATGACGGGAATGATTCTGCGGCCAAATCAACGGAGTGATTTGGGAGGACTACTGCTTCTGCCAAGGGATAGGCAGATTTCAGCGCAATGATCAGCAACGAGAATGCTGATGTTTCTCTGGACAAATCGAAGGCACTGATTTGAGGGAAACATTGCTGCTGCCGATGGGACTGGCAGAAACTTTGGAGGAGAGCGCAGCTTGCGTTCTTGACGAAACGATGGACTGTTTCGTAGCACAGACGATGGGCTGTTCTGTGAGGGCAGATCGAAGGGCTGATTTGTTCCGAACCATTTGAGGTAAACTTTCTAGCATTTTGGGCAGTGTTGGTGTTCAAAAGGGCTGCGGAGTTTTGGGGGGTTTAACTCCATGGGCGACGCAAAGTGATGATGAAGGGATCAGCGCAAAATGGGTGCTGATTCGGCCATTGAAACTGTCAGATGGACTGGCAGGCTTGAGAGCAGGGTCCAGCGGAGGGGCTGCTGGGTACTTCTGTATTTTCGTCAAAGCCTTGAGGGAAGGATGGGGCGAGACAGAAGAAGAAGCAAGTAAACGTGGAGAGCCTAAACTTGTTGCTGCTGATGATGGACTGTCAGACGAGAAGGCAAATCGGTAAGAGTTCGAAACTGAAATTTGCATTGTTGTTCTCTTGCGATGGAAATTACTTTGTATGAGATTGTTGCCCAAGGAGGGGAAACCTTGAAGTTGTCATTGTGGAAGATGGCGTTTGAGATTAGGCATACGTAAACCTTATACGTTTGCTAGATGACCGAGATGGAATTCAGTCATCATGAGCCAGCATATATCGGAGTGGATGCGGTCTGGCCTTGCTTGCTGCCTTGGTGGCAGAACGTAGGGATTGTTGTGCATCTCAAGGAAGGAATGTTCAGGGAGATGAATGTTCAGGGAGGTGAAAGCAAAATCCAGAGACCAAGTTGAGGGCAGACGAATCTACGAAGATTTGTTGTGCTTACTGCCTTTGGGGAGGCAGAATTGATGTCTTCGGTGGAGACCTTGATGATGGATAGTTCAGGGTGAAGAAGACAGTGGCTGAGATAGACTTTAGTCACGCTGGGACCAGGATTGGAGGCATAACAGAGGAGGCAGTACCGTGGGGGTGTGTCTCAAAGAGTCTGCGCGATGTCGAGGGACAGACTGGGTGACAGATTCGGCAGCCGATTCAGTGGGCTTGGTGTGGAAGCCAAAATCGTCGACGAAGATGATTTTGTGTGCTGTCTTGAAATCAGTACGAGTGGCTATTTTGGGCATTGCGATGGATTGCAGTGATGGAAGCAAAATGCCAATGACCTTTGTTGGGACAAAGGGTTGCGAGTTTTCGGTGGACGAAACATACAGCGAAGGTTGAAAACAGTTGGGGCTGTTTTGCGTCAGCGAAATCTTGTGTGCATGACGAAGTTTCTGGGGCATGACAGTAGCGCATGGGGGAACCAGGTCAGACGAAACTTGATGCTGGGATGCTATGTGTTTGTGCTATGGCAGGTTACAAATGGACTTGGAGGGACTTGCCGAAAGACTTCGACATGAGATGGAGTTGATCATCGAAACTGAGTTGGTGCTGGGCGTAACAGCACTGTCTCATTCTTATTTCTTGCAGGTGGAGAACCTAAGATGGCTGATGACAAAAGGGAGTCAGAAGCCAAGGGCAAGAAAATGTTTCGGAATCATGTTTGGGCTGTTTTATTTGCGAGGGGAAGCACTTCGCAAGGGACTGCCTGTTGAGAGCACAGCCTAGTGCTACTTCCGTGGGGAAGGATGGAGAAGAAATGGCATACGTAAATCCTAGACGTGTGCTCAACACTAAGGAAAGAGTTAGTGTGAAGGGGGCCAGCTGAGTTGATGAAGACTTAGGAGCGGCCAAACTGCCTTGTGCGAGGCAGACTTGGGGGAGTTTCAAAACTTTGACGATGGACAGATCATGGTTTAACTCCAGGCGTGAGGATGCGCCAACGAAAAACACACTGCATTGAGTTCAGCAGCGATGATCAAGCAGCAGCCTTGCAGGGGCAGAGGCGAATTCGGCAGGATGTGTTGATTGCTGAAGAGCAGACAAGTAAGCAATATTGGTATACTTGCAGTTTTGGGGCACGCAGAATGGTTGAAGAACTAGATGTTCGTATGGGAGCTCATATGGGTTCTTCAAAGTGATTTTGTGTGGATGTATTTTGTGAAGGAAGGGACGGATTCCTTGGGTGCTAGGCGGCATGGCATCTAAACTTTGCGAAAACATACTTGCGAGTATGATGTGTTTGACATTTGTGGAAAAACTAACGAGCCAAAACAGAATGTGTCACAGCTTGGTTTGGAAACAGGTTGACAAAGATTCGGTGGACTGAATTTGTTGTTGAATGTGGGAAAACCGAAGAGGTTTCATGCGGAGAAACATGAAGTGTGATGAGGAACAGATGCGGTGCAAAGGGTACTTCAAATCTGTCCGACGAGGGCGTCGGGTTCTTTTGGTAGGGGTGGTTTGTCACAGTGTCAAATGTGCACGAGGTGCACGCCTTGGCTGGCTGGCCAAAACAAGGCCTGAGGGTGCTGGCAGCCATGCCATCAGTGCGAGAAATCGGCAGCGCAGATTTATGCGGCTGTAGGTTCGTCAAGGGAAAATCGGCAGCGAAGATTGTTGACGAACATGGGCTGGACGAGGGACTGTCCAAGCCTCGTCAGGAGGTAGGCTGACGAGAATTGGGGCTATCGCAGAATTCGGCAGCGTAGGCAGGAGCAGCCTGCACGCAGATGCGAATTCGGCAGCGCAGAGATTGGCAGCCTGCACGCATATGCGAATTCGGCAGCGCAGGCATTGGCAGCCTGCACGCAGATGCGGATTCGGCAGCGCGCAGCAACTTGTGCAAGTCAGGGGCTCGACTTGGCACGATTGGAAACTTGGGCGAGGGACTGTCCAAGGCATGGGAAAAGAGCTCTAGGCGCTGGGACGCGCCAACGAAGGCACACTGCCTAGAATTCGGCAGCGATGGATTGCGGCAGCCTTGCATAGGCAGGAATGGATTCGGCAGGCAGCATGCAATGGTCTATGCGAGTCTTTGAGCTTGTGACTTGGCATGGACGTGGGACTTAGGTGATGGACCTTCTAAGTCAGCAGCTGACGCAGCAGAAACTGGCAGCTGGGGCTGGCAAGCAGACAGCCCGAAAATGGGGGAAGTGGCAGCTTCATGGGAGGCAGAACATGGGAGCATAACTTGGGTGCTGGCCGGGCCACTATGTCCTGAAAACATGGGATAATGGGTGTGAGGTAGTGCTCCACCATGTCCTGAAAACATGGGAGCGTGGGGGAGAGGTAGTGCTCCACTAGTTCCTGAAAATGGGGGATAATGGGGAGGAGCCTTTGCAGCTCCTTTGCTTGTCTATAAATACAAGATGCAGCTCTTGTGTGTGGGGAGAGCATTCGGGTGAGAGTGTTCCAAATGTAGAGAGCATTCGGGTGGGAATGTTCAAAATGTAAGGGCGTTCGGGTGGGGATGTCCAGCATGTAGGGGCATGCAAGAACACTAGTTAGAGGTAGCTTGTGTAGCATGTAAACTTTGTGCATAGCACACATACGGATTTGTGTATAGTTTCCTTTGTGTATGAGATTAATAAAGGTTGGGAAAGATTTCCTGTAAAGCTTGTTGTGCACTTTGATTCCTATTCTTGCTTGTGTATTCCGCTTGCTTAGTTACTAGGCAAACACGAGTGGGAGTGGCGAGGGAAGGCTGAGTCTAGTGAGGGACTAGGCTGCCGCACGGGTTGGATTTCGTTGCGAAAAATTAACCCCGTGACACCTGCCATGGTGGTGAGGGGCGGCGAGGACCGTGAAAGCTAGAGTTTTTCAGAGGCTGCCGGGAAAAAGGCCCCTCGGGTGGCGGGGTGCGAGGACCAGGCGCGTCATTCAATTCTCTTCCCTATCAACTTGGCTCCCGTTGGCGGGATTGGAGGCCTACTGTTTGTTACAGGGCTAAAATCGTCAGGGGAAGAGCTGACGAAACAATGCTGGTTTGGATGCAGGGGGTAGTGTTGGAATCGGCAGCGCGGACAAAATCGGCAAAGTCGACAAAAAAGACTGTTGGTCTGGACATCGGGGCAGCGGCAGCCATGCCGACAGGGGGGGAAATCGGCAGCGCAGATTTGTGCAGCTGCAGGTTCGTCGGGGAAATCGGCAGCGCAGATTTTTCGATGAACATGGGCTGGAAGATGGACTGTCCAGGCCAGGCAGGGAAATTCGTCAAGGGGACACGCTGACGAAACAGCGCTGGTTTAGACACGGTGGGTGCAGTGTTGGAATCGGCAGCGCCGACGAAATCGGCAAAGTCGGCAGAATCGGCAGCGGGTGCTGGCGATGAGTCTGGACGATTTATAGTCCAGGGCTTGATGGAAAAGACTGTTGGTCCAGACAATGGGGCAGTGGCAGCGCGGATTTGTGCAGCTGCAGGTTCGTCGGGGAAAATCGGCAGCGCAGATTTTTCGACGAACAGGGGCTGGGCGCTGGACTGGCCGGGCCAGGCAGGAAAATTCGTCAGGGGGCCACGCTGACGAAAACAGGGGCTGCGGAGTGGAAAATCGGCAGCGCAGATTTTTCGACGAACAGGGGCTGGACCGGCCGGGCCAGGCAGGAAAATTCGTCAGGGGGGCACGCTGACGAAAAGAGGGGCTGCCGCGTGGAAAATCGGCAGCGCAGATTTTTCGACGAACAGGGGCTGGACCGGCCGGGCCAGGCAGGAAAATTCGTCAGGGGGGCACGCTGACGAAAAGAGGGGCTGCCGCGTGGAAAATCGGCAGCGCAGATTTTTCGACGAACAGGGGCTGGATGCTGGACCGGCCGGGCCAGGCAGGAAAATTCGTCAGGGGGGCACGCTGACGAAAAGAGGGGCTGCCGCGTGGAAAATCGGCAGCGCAGATTTTTCGACGAACAGGGGCTGGACCGGCCGGGCCAGGCAGGAAAATTCGTCAGGGGGGCACGCTGACGAAAAGAGGGGCTGCCGCGTGGAAAATCGGCAGCGCAGATTTTTCGACGAACATTCGTCAGGGGGGCACGCTGACGAAAAGAGGGGCTGCCGCGTGGAAAATCGGCAGCGCAGATTTTTCGACGAACATTCGTCAGGGGGGCACGCTGAGGAAAACAGGGGCTGCCGCGTGGAAAATCGGCAGCGCAGATTTTTCGACGAACAGGGGCTGGATGCTGGACCGGCCGGGCCAGGCAGGAAAATTCGTCAGGGGGGCACGCTGACGAAAAGAGGGGCTGCCGCGTGGAAAATCGGCAGCGCAGATTTTTCGACGAACAGGGGCTGGACGCTGGACTGGGCCAGGCAGGAAAATTCGTCAGGGGGGCACGCTGACGAAAACAGGGGCTGCCGCGTGGAATGGCAGCCTACACGCAGATGCGAATTCGGCAGCGCACGATGGCTTGAGCAGGTCATGGGTTCGACTTGGCGCGATCTGAAACCTGGACGAGGGACTGTCGACGCTGGACGAGCCAGCGCGGTGGCCTGTCGTGCCCCGTTCAGGGGGGGCCTGCCGCGGAGACAGCCCTCGCGGGCTCGACAGCGCAGGCCAGCGTCCCCGACGTCGCTGGCCGCGGCAGGCGAGCTGCCGGGGTTCCCGCATTCCTACAAGAAAACGTCGTGCTTTCCACATGAAACCAATCCAGTAAAATCAGCCATATTTTTATGAGGCTGCCCAC
This sequence comes from Populus nigra, assembly GCF_951802175.1. Taxonomy (NCBI): domain Eukaryota; kingdom Viridiplantae; phylum Streptophyta; class Magnoliopsida; order Malpighiales; family Salicaceae; genus Populus; species Populus nigra. The sequence continues at coordinate 8,987,720 of NC_084853.1, forward strand.
TGAATTTGGGGTCATTCCGGGCCGGTTCCTAGTTTTGCGGATTTACTCGATTTCTAATGGTAGGAAAATTAAAACAAATACTTCCCGACCTCGAAAAATTCTGGGAAAATTAATGAAGGTGGATTGGATTTTTGCCAACCTCTGTGCAAAATTTCAGCTCAAAATACCAAGAAATGAATTTTTTAGAGGGGGGGTGACA
>NC_084853.1:8997918-9000418 GCF_951802175.1 Populus nigra
GCAGTGGCAGCCCGCGGGACAGTGTCGGCAGATTCGGCAGCGCAGATTTGTGCGGCTGCAGGTTCGTCGGGGAAAATCGGCAGCGCAGATTTTGCGACGAACATGGGCTGGGCGATGGACTGTCCAGGCCAGGCAGGAAAATTTGTCGAGGGGACACGCTGACGAAACAGCGCTGGTTCAGGCACGGCGGGCAGTGTTGGAATCGGCAGCGCCGACGAAATCGGCAAAGTCGGCAGAATCGGCAGCGCAGATTTTTCGACGAACACGGGCTGGACGGTGGACTGTCCAGGCCAGGCAGGAAAATTCGTCGAGGGGACACGCTGACGAAACAGCGCTGGTTCAGACACGGTGGGCGCAGTGTTGGAATCGGCAGCGCCGAGAAAATCGGCAAAGTCGGCAGAATCGGCAGCAGGTGCTGGCGATGAGTCAGGACGGACTGGATAGTCCAAGGCTCGATGAGAAAGACCGCTGGTTTAGACACTGGGGCAGTGGCAGCCCGCGGGGCAGTGTCGGCAGATTCGGCAGCAGTGTCTGCCGATTCGGCAGCGTTGGCTTGTTGGCGCGGGGGGCCGATGCGAGTGGGGACTTGGGCAGCGGGCAGTGAAAGCAAGAGTTTCCCCGATGCTGCCGGGAAAAACGCTCCCCGGGATGGCCGGGTGAGATGACCCGGCGGCCCGCGACGGGTCATTCAATTCCATGCCCCGTCAACATAACTCCCGATGTACTGTTTGCTTTTTCGGAAGAAGAGATCCATCCCCCCATCCTCGGCCAGCCAAAAACGCTCCAATTAATGGCCGGGTGAGATGACCCGGCGGCCCGCGACGCGTCATTCAAATCACTGCCCTATCGGCTACAACTGCTGATGGGTGGGATTAGAGGCCTGCTGTCACAGTGTCAAATGTGCACGAGGTGCACGCTTTGGCTGGCTGGCCAAAACAAGGCAAAAAGGCCCCTCGGGTGGCGGGGTGCGAGGACCAGGCGCGTCATTCAATTCTCTTCCCTATCAACTTGGCTCCCGTTGGCGGGATTGGAGGCCTACTGTTTGTTACAGGGCTAAAATCGTCAGGGGAAGAGCTGACGAAACAATGCTGGTTTGGATGCAGGGGGTAGTGTTGGAATCGGCAGCGCGGACAAAATCGGCAAAGTCGACAAAAAAGACTGTTGGTCTGGACATCGGGGCAGCGGCAGCCATGCCGACAGGGGGGGAAATCGGCAGCGCAGATTTGTGCAGCTGCAGGTTCGTCGGGGAAATCGGCAGCGCAGATTTTTCGATGAACATGGGCTGGAAGATGGACTGTCCAGGCCAGGCAGGGAAATTCGTCAAGGGGACACGCTGACGAAACAGCGCTGGTTTAGACACGGTGGGTGCAGTGTTGGAATCGGCAGCGCCGACGAAATCGGCAAAGTCGGCAGAATCGGCAGCGGGTGCTGGCGATGAGTCTGGACGATTTATAGTCCAGGGCTTGATGGAAAAGACTGTTGGTCCAGACAATGGGGCAGTGGCAGCGCGGATTTGTGCAGCTGCAGGTTCGTCGGGGAAAATCGGCAGCGCAGATTTTTCGACGAACAGGGGCTGGGCGCTGGACTGGCCGGGCCAGGCAGGAAAATTCGTCAGGGGGCCACGCTGACGAAAACAGGGGCTGCGGAGTGGAAAATCGGCAGCGCAGATTTTTCGACGAACAGGGGCTGGACCGGCCGGGCCAGGCAGGAAAATTCGTCAGGGGGGCACGCTGACGAAAAGAGGGGCTGCCGCGTGGAAAATCGGCAGCGCAGATTTTTCGACGAACAGGGGCTGGATGCTGGACCGGCCGGGCCAGGCAGGAAAATTCGTCAGGGGGGCACGCTGACGAAAAGAGGGGCTGCCGCGTGGAAAATCGGCAGCGCAGATTTTTCGACGAACAGGGGCTGGACCGGCCGGGCCAGGCAGGAAAATTCGTCAGGGGGGCACGCTGACGAAAAGAGGGGCTGCCGCGTGGAAAATCGGCAGCGCAGATTTTTCGACGAACATTCGTCAGGGGGGCACGCTGACGAAAAGAGGGGCTGCCGCGTGGAAAATCGGCAGCGCAGATTTTTCGACGAACATTCGTCAGGGGGGCACGCTGAGGAAAACAGGGGCTGCCGCGTGGAAAATCGGCAGCGCAGATTTTTCGACGAACATTCGTCAGGGGGGCACGCTGAGGAAAACAGGGGCTGCCGCGTGGAAAATCGGCAGCGCAGATTTTTCGACGAACAGGGGCTGGATGCTGGACCGGCCGGGCCAGGCAGGAAAATTCGTCAGGGGGGCACGCTGACGAAAAGAGGGGCTGCCGCGTGGAAAATCGGCAGCGCAGATTTTTCGACGAACAGGGGCTGGACGCTGGACTGGGCCAGGCAGGAAAATTCGTCAGGGGGGCACGCTGACGAAAACAGGGGCTGCCGCGTGGAATGGCAGCCTACACGCAGATGCGAATTCGGCAGCGCACGATGGCTTGAGCAGGTCATGGGTTCGACTTGGCGCGAT
>NC_084853.1:9010418-9015418 GCF_951802175.1 Populus nigra
CGCAGATTTGTGCGGCTGCAGGTTCGTCGGGGAAAATCGGCAGCGCAGATTTTTCGACGAACATGGGCTGGACGATGGACTGTCCAGGCCAGGCAGGAAAATTTGTCGAGGGGACACGCTGACGAAACAGCGCTGGTTCAGGCACGGCGGGCAGTGTTGGAATCGGCAGCGCCGACGAAATCGGCAAAGTCGGCAGAATCGGCAGCACAGATTTTTCGACGAACATGGGCTGGACGCTGGACTGGCCGGGCCATGCAGGAAAATTCATCGAGGGGACACGCTGACGAAACAGCGCTGGTTCAGGCACAGCGGGCAGTGGTGGAATCGGCAGCGCCGACGAAATCGGCAAAGTCGGCAGAATCGGCAGCGGGTGCTGGCGATGGGTCTGGACGGGCTGGATAGTCCAAGGCTCGACGAGAAAGACTGCTGGTTTAGACACTGGGGCAGTGGCAGCCCGCGGGACAGTGTCGGCAGATTCGGCAGCGCAGATTTGTGCGGCTGCAGGTTCGTCGGGGAAAATCGGCAGCGCAGATTTTGCGACGAACATGGGCTGGGCGATGGACTGTCCAGGCCAGGCAGGAAAATTTGTCGAGGGGACACGCTGACGAAACAGCGCTGGTTCAGGCACGGCGGGCAGTGTTGGAATCGGCAGCGCCGACGAAATCGGCAAAGTCGGCAGAATCGGCAGCGCAGATTTTTCGACGAACACGGGCTGGACGGTGGACTGTCCAGGCCAGGCAGGAAAATTCGTCGAGGGGACACGCTGACGAAACAGCGCTGGTTCAGACACGGTGGGCGCAGTGTTGGAATCGGCAGCGCCGAGAAAATCGGCAAAGTCGGCAGAATCGGCAGCAGGTGCTGGCGATGAGTCAGGACGGACTGGATAGTCCAAGGCTCGATGAGAAAGACCGCTGGTTTAGACACTGGGGCAGTGGCAGCCCGCGGGGCAGTGTCGGCAGATTCGGCAGCAGTGTCTGCCGATTCGGCAGCGTTGGCTTGTTGGCGCGGGGGGCCGATGCGAGTGGGGACTTGGGCAGCGGGCAGTGAAAGCAAGAGTTTCCCCGATGCTGCCGGGAAAAACGCTCCCCGGGATGGCCGGGTGAGATGACCCGGCGGCCCGCGACGGGTCATTCAATTCCATGCCCCGTCAACATAACTCCCGATGTACTGTTTGCTTTTTCGGAAGAAGAGATCCATCCCCCCATCCTCGGCCAGCCAAAAACGCTCCAATTAATGGCCGGGTGAGATGACCCGGCGGCCCGCGACGCGTCATTCAAATCACTGCCCTATCGGCTACAACTGCTGATGGGTGGGATTAGAGGCCTGCCATGGTGGTGAGGGGCGGCGAGGACCGTGAAAGCTAGAGTTTTTCAGAGGCTGCCGGGAAAAAGGCCCCTCGGGTGGCGGGGTGCGAGGACCAGGCGCGTCATTCAATTCTCTTCCCTATCAACTTGGCTCCCGTTGGCGGGATTGGAGGCCTACTGTTTGTTACAGGGCTAAAATCGTCAGGGGAAGAGCTGACGAAACAATGCTGGTTTGGATGCAGGGGGTAGTGTTGGAATCGGCAGCGCGGACAAAATCGGCAAAGTCGACAAAAAAGACTGTTGGTCTGGACATCGGGGCAGCGGCAGCCATGCCGACAGGGGGGGAAATCGGCAGCGCAGATTTGTGCAGCTGCAGGTTCGTCGGGGAAATCGGCAGCGCAGATTTTTCGATGAACATGGGCTGGAAGATGGACTGTCCAGGCCAGGCAGGGAAATTCGTCAAGGGGACACGCTGACGAAACAGCGCTGGTTTAGACACGGTGGGTGCAGTGTTGGAATCGGCAGCGCCGACGAAATCGGCAAAGTCGGCAGAATCGGCAGCGGGTGCTGGCGATGAGTCTGGACGATTTATAGTCCAGGGCTTGATGGAAAAGACTGTTGGTCCAGACAATGGGGCAGTGGCAGCGCGGATTTGTGCAGCTGCAGGTTCGTCGGGGAAAATCGGCAGCGCAGATTTTTCGACGAACAGGGGCTGGGCGCTGGACTGGCCGGGCCAGGCAGGAAAATTCGTCAGGGGGCCACGCTGACGAAAACAGGGGCTGCGGAGTGGAAAATCGGCAGCGCAGATTTTTCGACGAACAGGGGCTGGACCGGCCGGGCCAGGCAGGAAAATTCGTCAGGGGGGCACGCTGACGAAAAGAGGGGCTGCCGCGTGGAAAATCGGCAGCGCAGATTTTTCGACGAACAGGGGCTGGATGCTGGACCGGCCGGGCCAGGCAGGAAAATTCGTCAGGGGGGCACGCTGACGAAAAGAGGGGCTGCCGCGTGGAAAATCGGCAGCGCAGATTTTTCGACGAACAGGGGCTGGATGCTGGACCGGCCGGGCCAGGCAGGAAAATTCGTCAGGGGGGCACGCTGACGAAAAGAGGGGCTGCCGCGTGGAAAATCGGCAGCGCAGATTTTTCGACGAACAGGGGCTGGACCGGCCGGGCCAGGCAGGAAAATTCGTCAGGGGGGCACGCTGACGAAAAGAGGGGCTGCCGCGTGGAAAATCGGCAGCGCAGATTTTTCGACGAACATTCGTCAGGGGGGCACGCTGACGAAAAGAGGGGCTGCCGCGTGGAAAATCGGCAGCGCAGATTTTTCGACGAACATTCGTCAGGGGGGCACGCTGAGGAAAACAGGGGCTGCCGCGTGGAAAATCGGCAGCGCAGATTTTTCGACGAACATTCGTCAGGGGGGCACGCTGAGGAAAACAGGGGCTGCCGCGTGGAAAATCGGCAGCGCAGATTTTTCGACGAACAGGGGCTGGATGCTGGACCGGCCGGGCCAGGCAGGAAAATTCGTCAGGGGGGCACGCTGACGAAAAGAGGGGCTGCCGCGTGGAAAATCGGCAGCGCAGATTTTTCGACGAACAGGGGCTGGACGCTGGACTGGGCCAGGCAGGAAAATTCGTCAGGGGGGCACGCTGACGAAAACAGGGGCTGCCGCGTGGAATGGCAGCCTACACGCAGATGCGAATTCGGCAGCGCACGATGGCTTGAGCAGGTCATGGGTTCGACTTGGCGCGATCTGAAACCTGGACGAGGGACTGTCGACGCTGGACGAGCCAGCGCGGTGGCCTGTCGTGCCCCGTTCAGGGGGGGCCTGCCGCGGAGACAGCCCTCGCGGGCTCGACAGCGCAGGCCAGCGTCCCCGACGTCGCTGGCCGCGGCAGGCGAGCTGCCGGGGTTCCCGCATTCCTACAAGAAAACGTCGTGCTTTCCACATGAAACCAATCCAGTAAAATCAGCCATATTTTTATGAGGCTGCCCACTGAATTTGGGGTCATTCCGGGCCGGTTCCTAGTTTTGCGGATTTACTCGATTTCTAATGGTAGGAAAATTAAAACAAATACTTCCCGACCTCGAAAAATTCTGGGAAAATTAATGAAGGTGGATTGGATTTTTGCCAACCTCTGTGCAAAATTTCAGCTCAAAATACCAAGAAATGAATTTTTTAGAGGGGGGGTGACAGCTGGGACCTAGTAGTGTCTCCCCCTGCCAGAGCTGCAATGACACTTATTGCTCTTTAGGGAGCCACCAGGCCGGCGCCCCTCAAAGACCACACGCGCGCGCGCGCCCGCCCGCGCTGGGCGTTGGGGCGCTGGGGCCTGAGGGCCTGGGGCCCTTGGGGGCCCTTGGGCGCTTGGGCGCGCGCGCGCGGCCCCCGCAGCCATGCCGCGCTGCGCGACGCGCGGACAGCCCCTGCTGGCTTGCTCTCTCGCCCGCGGGGGGGCTGCCTTCGGGCCCTGGCCCCCCGCGTTCTGGCCTGCCCCTGCGTGGGAGAGGCTAGGCGCTGCAGGGGCCAGCCCGACGTCGCTGGCCGCGGCAGGCGACAGCCCGACATCGCTGGCCGCGGCAGGGGCCAGCCCGACGTCGCTGGCCGCGGCAGGCGACAGCCCCTGCTGGCTTGCTCTCTCGCCCGCGGGGGGGCTGCCTTCGGGCCCTGGCCCCCCGCGTTCTGGCCTGCCCCCCGCGTGGGAGAGGCTAGGCGCTGCAGGGGCCAGCCCGACGTCGCTGGCCGCGGCAGGCGACAGCCCCTGCTGGCTTGCTCTCTCGCCCGCGGGGGGGCTGCCTTCGGGCCCTGGCCCCCCGCGTGGGAGAGGCTAGGCGCTGCAGGGGCCAGCCCGACGTCGCTGGCCGCGGCAGGCGAGCCGCCGGGGTTCCCGCATTCCTACAACAAAACGTCGTGCTTTCCACATGAAATCAATCCAGTAAAATCAGCCATATTTTTATGAGGCTGCCCACTGAATTTGGGGTCATTCCGAGCCGGTTCCTATTTTTTCCGATTTCCTCGATTTTTAATGGTAGGAAAATAAAAAAAAATACTTCCCGACCTCGAAAAATTCTGGAAAAATTAATAAAGTTGGATTGGATTTTTGCCAACCTCTGTGCAAAATTTCAGCTCAAAATACCAAGAAATGAATTTTTTAGAGGGGGGGTGACAGCTGGGACCTAGTAGTGTCTCCCCCTGCCAGAGCTTCAATGACACTTATTGCTCTTTAGGGGGGTGCCCCCTGACTGGCCATGGGGCGCGCTGGCCTGGCGCCCATAGGCCTGCCGCGGGGGATATGTGGGCTGTTGCTAAACTCGGACTAAGGTGGGGGGCCTCATGGCCCGAAGTATTGCCGGCATCGATGACCCGTTTTCCGGCCGGCGACGACCCGATTCCGGCCACCGTCTTCGGGACCCGCTCCAAGCCGTCGGGCGCGTTGGGGCTGCTTATCCGCGGCGTGGGCGTGGCATTCATTTGCCGTGCTTGTGCCAAGGTGCTGGCAGCTGCTGCGCGGCTGTCTGCTTGCCGCGACGTCACGGCGGCGGTGGCCGCTGCCCCTGCTCGCAAGTCGGAGGCCTGGCCGACGTGGCTGGTGCGGACCGCCGAGCTTGGGGATTGCGAGGAGAGCTCTACGCTGGCGTGGGCGTGGCATTAAATTGCCGTGCGCGCGCCCATGCGTTGGCTCTCCTCGCAATCCCC
>NC_084853.1:9025418-9027918 GCF_951802175.1 Populus nigra
GGCAGCGCGGATTTGTGCAGCTGCAGGTTCGTCGGGGAAAATCGGCAGCGCAGATTTTTCGACGAACAGGGGCTGGGCGCTGGACTGGCCGGGCCAGGCAGGAAAATTCGTCAGGGGGCCACGCTGACGAAAACAGGGGCTGCGGAGTGGAAAATCGGCAGCGCAGATTTTTCGACGAACAGGGGCTGGACCGGCCGGGCCAGGCAGGAAAATTCGTCAGGGGGGCACGCTGACGAAAAGAGGGGCTGCCGCGTGGAAAATCGGCAGCGCAGATTTTTCGACGAACAGGGGCTGGACCGGCCGGGCCAGGCAGGAAAATTCGTCAGGGGGGCACGCTGACGAAAAGAGGGGCTGCCGCGTGGAAAATCGGCAGCGCAGATTTTTCGACGAACAGGGGCTGGATGCTGGACCGGCCGGGCCAGGCAGGAAAATTCGTCAGGGGGGCACGCTGACGAAAAGAGGGGCTGCCGCGTGGAAAATCGGCAGCGCAGATTTTTCGACGAACAGGGGCTGGACCGGCCGGGCCAGGCAGGAAAATTCGTCAGGGGGGCACGCTGACGAAAAGAGGGGCTGCCGCGTGGAAAATCGGCAGCGCAGATTTTTCGACGAACATTCGTCAGGGGGGCACGCTGACGAAAAGAGGGGCTGCCGCGTGGAAAATCGGCAGCGCAGATTTTTCGACGAACATTCGTCAGGGGGGCACGCTGAGGAAAACAGGGGCTGCCGCGTGGAAAATCGGCAGCGCAGATTTTTCGACGAACAGGGGCTGGATGCTGGACCGGCCGGGCCAGGCAGGAAAATTCGTCAGGGGGGCACGCTGACGAAAAGAGGGGCTGCCGCGTGGAAAATCGGCAGCGCAGATTTTTCGACGAACAGGGGCTGGACGCTGGACTGGGCCAGGCAGGAAAATTCATCAGGGGGGCACGCTGACGAAAACAGGGGCTGCCGCGTGGAATGGCAGCCTACACGCAGATGCGAATTCGGCAGCGCACGATGGCTTGAGCAGGTCATGGGTTCGACTTGGCGCGATCTGAAACCTGGACGAGGGACTGTCGACGCTGGACGAGCCAGCGCGGTGGCCTGTCGTGCCCCGTTCAGGGGGGGCCTGCCGCGGAGACAGCCCTCGCGGGCTCGACAGCGCAGGCCAGCGTCCCCGACGTCGCTGGCCGCGGCAGGCGAGCTGCCGGGGTTCCCGCATTCCTACAAGAAAACGTCGTGCTTTCCACATGAAACCAATCCAGTAAAATCAGCCATATTTTTATGAGGCTGCCCACTGAATTTGGGGTCATTCCGGGCCGGTTCCTAGTTTTGCGGATTTACTCGATTTCTAATGGTAGGAAAATTAAAACAAATACTTCCCGACCTCGAAAAATTCTGGGAAAATTAATGAAGGTGGATTGGATTTTTGCCAACCTCTGTGCAAAATTTCAGCTCAAAATACCAAGAAATGAATTTTTTAGAGGGGGGGTGACAGCTGGGACCTAGTAGTGTCTCCCCCTGCCAGAGCTGCAATGACACTTATTGCTCTTTAGGGAGCCACCAGGCCGGCGCCCCTCAAAGACCACACGCGCGCGCGCGCCCGCCCGCGCTGGGCGCTGGGGCGCTGGGGCCTGAGGGCCTGGGGCCCTTGGGGGCCCTTGGGCGCTTGGGCGCGCGCGCGCGGCCCCCGCAGCCATGCCGCGCCGCGCGACGCGCGGACAGCCCCTGCTGGCTTGCTCTCTCGCCCGCGGGGGGGCTGCCTTCGGGCCCTGGCCCCCCGCGTTCTGGCCTGCCCCCTGCGGGGGAGAGGCTAGGCGCTGCAGGGGCCAGCCCGACGTCGCTGGCCGCGGCAGGCGACAGCCCCTGCTGGCTTGCTCTCTCGCCCGCGGGGGGGCTGCCTTCGGGCCCTGGCCCCCCGCGTTCTGGCCTGCCCCCTGCGGGGGAGAGGCTAGGCGCTGCAGGGGCCAGCCCGACGTCGCTGGCCGCGGCAGGCGACAGCCCCTGCTGGCTTGCTCTCTCGCCCGCGGGGGGGCTGCCTTCGGGCCCTGGCCCCCCGCGTTCTGGCCTGCCCCCCGCGTGGGAGAGGCTAGGCGCTGCAGGGGCCAGCCCGACGTCGCTGGCCGCGGCAGGCGACAGCCCCTGCTGGCTTGCTCTCTCGCCCGCGGGGGGGCTGCCTTCGGGCCCTGGCCCCCCGCGTTCTGGCCTGCCCCCCGCGTGGGAGAGGCTAGGCGCTGCTTGGGCCAGCCCGACGTCGCTGGCCGCGGCAGGCGAGCCGCCGGGGTTCCCGCATTCCTACAACAAAACGTCGTGCTTTCCACATGAAATCAATCCAGTAAAATCAGCCATATTTTTATGAGGCTGCCCACTGAATTTGGGGTCATTCCGGGCCGGTTCCTATTTTTTCCGATTTCCTCGATTTTTAATGGTAGGAAAATAAAAAAAAATACTTCCCGACCTCGAAAAATTCTGGAAAAATTAATAAAGTTGGATTGGATTTTTGCCAACCTCTGTGCAAAATTTC
>NC_084853.1:9037918-9040418 GCF_951802175.1 Populus nigra
AGAGGCTGCCGGGAAAAAGGCCCCTCGGGTGGCGGGGTGCGAGGACCAGGCGCGTCATTCAATTCTCTTCCCTATCAACTTGGCTCCCGTTGGCGGGATTGGAGGCCTACTGTTTGTTACAGGGCTAAAATCGTCAGGGGAAGAGCTGACGAAACAATGCTGGTTTGGATGCAGGGGGTAGTGTTGGAATCGGCAGCGCGGACAAAATCGGCAAAGTCGACAAAAAAGACTGTTGGTCTGGACATCGGGGCAGCGGCAGCCATGCCGACAGGGGGGGAAATCGGCAGCGCAGATTTGTGCAGCTGCAGGTTCGTCGGGGAAATCGGCAGCGCAGATTTTTCGATGAACATGGGCTGGAAGATGGACTGTCCAGGCCAGGCAGGGAAATTCGTCAAGGGGACACGCTGACGAAAGTAGGCTCGTCGGTGAAAATCGGCAGCGCAGATTTTTCGACGAACAGGGGCTGGATGCTGGACCGGCCGGGCCAGGCAGGAAAATTCGTCAGGGGGGCACGCTGACGAAAAGAGGGGCTGCCGCGTGGAAAATCGGCAGCGCAGATTTTTCGACGAACATTCGTCAGGGGGGCACGCTGACGAAAAGAGGGGCTGCCGCGTGGAAAATCGGCAGCGCAGATTTTTCGACGAACAGGGGCTGGATGCTGGACCGGCCGGGCCAGGCAGGAAAATTCGTCAGGGGGGCACGCTGACGAAAAGAGGGGCTGCCGCGTGGAAAATCGGCAGCGCAGATTTTTCGACGAACATTCGTCAGGGGGGCACGCTGAGGAAAACAGGGGCTGCCGCGTGGAAAATCGGCAGCGCAGATTTTTCGACGAACATTCGTCAGGGGGGCACGCTGAGGAAAACAGGGGCTGCCGCGTGGAAAATCGGCAGCGCAGATTTTTCGACGAACAGGGGCTGGATGCTGGACCGGCCGGGCCAGGCAGGAAAATTCGTCAGGGGGGCACGCTGACGAAAAGAGGGGCTGCCGCGTGGAAAATCGGCAGCGCAGATTTTTCGACGAACAGGGGCTGGATGCTGGACCGGCCGGGCCAGGCAGGAAAATTCGTCAGGGGGGCACGCTGACGAAAAGAGGGGCTGCCGCGTGGAAAATCGGCAGCGCAGATTTTTCGACGAACAGGGGCTGGACTGGCCGGGCCAGGCAGGAAAATTCGTCAGGGGGGCACGCTGACGAAAACAGGGGCTGCCGCGTGGAAAATCGGCAGCGCAGATTTTTCGACGAACAGGGGCTGGACTGGCCGGGCCAGGCAGGAAAATTCGTCAGGGGGGCACGCTGACGAAAGTAGGCTCGTCGTGGAAAATCAGCAGCGCAGATTTTTCGACGAACAGGGGCTGGACGCTGGACTGGGCCAGGCAGGAAAATTCGTCAGGGGGGCACGCTGACGAAAACAGGGGCTGCCGCGTGGAATGGCAGCCTACACGCAGATGCGAATTCGGCAGCGCACGATGGCTTGAGCAGGTCATGGGTTCGACTTGGCGCGATCTGAAACCTGGACGAGGGACTGTCGACGCTGGACGAGCCAGCGCGGTGGCCTGTCGTGCCCCGTTCAGGGGGGGCCTGCCGCGGAGACAGCCCTCGCGGGCTCGACAGCGCAGGCCAGCGTCCCCGACGTCGCTGGCCGCGGCAGGCGAGCTGCCGGGGTTCCCGCATTCCTACAAGAAAACGTCGTGCTTTCCACATGAAACCAATCCAGTAAAATCAGCCATATTTTTATGAGGCTGCCCACTGAATTTGGGGTCATTCCGGGCCGGTTCCTAGTTTTGCGGATTTACTCGATTTCTAATGGTAGGAAAATTAAAACAAATACTTCCCGACCTCGAAAAATTCTGGGAAAATTAATGAAGGTGGATTGGATTTTTGCCAACCTCTCTGCAAAATTTCAGCTCAAAATACCAAGAAATGAATTTTTTAGAGGGGGGGTGACAGCTGGGACCTAGTAGTGTCTCCCCCTGCCAGAGCTGCAATGACACTTATTGCTCTTTAGGGAGCCACCAGGCCGGCGCCCCTCAAAGACCACACGCGCGCGCGCGCCCGCCCGCGCTGGGCGCTGGGGCGCTGGGGCCTGAGGGCCTGGGGCCCTTGGGGGCCCTTGGGCGCTTGGGCGCGCGCGCGCGGCCCCCGCAGCCATGCCGCGCCGCGCGACGCGCGGACAGCCCCTGCTGGCTTGCTCTCTCGCCCGCGGGGGGGCTGCCTTCGGGCCCTGGCCCCCCGCGTTCTGGCCTGCCCCCTGCGGGGGAGAGGCTAGGCGCTGCAGGGGCCAGCCCGACGTCGCTGGCCGCGGCAGGCGACAGCCCCTGCTGGCTTGCTCTCTCGCCCGCGGGGGGGCTGCCTTCGGGCCCTGGCCCCCCGCGTTCTGGCCTGCCCCCCGCGTGGGAGAGGCTAGGCGCTGCAGGGGCCAGCCCGACGTCGCTGGCCGCGGCAGGCGACAGCCCCTGCTGGCTTGCTCTCTCGCCCGCGGGGGGGCTGCCTTCGGGCCCTGGCC
>NC_084853.1:9057918-9060418 GCF_951802175.1 Populus nigra
CAGCGGCAGCCATGCCGACAGGGGGGGAAATCGGCAGCGCAGATTTGTGCAGCTGCAGGTTCGTCGGGGAAATCGGCAGCGCAGATTTTTCGATGAACATGGGCTGGAAGATGGACTGTCCAGGCCAGGCAGGGAAATTCGTCAAGGGGACACGCTGACGAAAGTAGGCTCGTCGGTGAAAATCGGCAGCGCAGATTTTTCGACGAACAGGGGCTGGATGCTGGACCGGCCGGGCCAGGCAGGAAAATTCGTCAGGGGGGCACGCTGACGAAAAGAGGGGCTGCCGCGTGGAAAATCGGCAGCGCAGATTTTTCGACGAACATTCGTCAGGGGGGCACGCTGACGAAAAGAGGGGCTGCCGCGTGGAAAATCGGCAGCGCAGATTTTTCGACGAACAGGGGCTGGATGCTGGACCGGCCGGGCCAGGCAGGAAAATTCGTCAGGGGGGCACGCTGACGAAAAGAGGGGCTGCCGCGTGGAAAATCGGCAGCGCAGATTTTTCGACGAACATTCGTCAGGGGGGCACGCTGAGGAAAACAGGGGCTGCCGCGTGGAAAATCGGCAGCGCAGATTTTTCGACGAACATTCGTCAGGGGGGCACGCTGAGGAAAACAGGGGCTGCCGCGTGGAAAATCGGCAGCGCAGATTTTTCGACGAACAGGGGCTGGATGCTGGACCGGCCGGGCCAGGCAGGAAAATTCGTCAGGGGGGCACGCTGACGAAAAGAGGGGCTGCCGCGTGGAAAATCGGCAGCGCAGATTTTTCGACGAACAGGGGCTGGATGCTGGACCGGCCGGGCCAGGCAGGAAAATTCGTCAGGGGGGCACGCTGACGAAAAGAGGGGCTGCCGCGTGGAAAATCGGCAGCGCAGATTTTTCGACGAACAGGGGCTGGACTGGCCGGGCCAGGCAGGAAAATTCGTCAGGGGGGCACGCTGACGAAAACAGGGGCTGCCGCGTGGAAAATCGGCAGCGCAGATTTTTCGACGAACAGGGGCTGGACTGGCCGGGCCAGGCAGGAAAATTCGTCAGGGGGGCACGCTGACGAAAGTAGGCTCGTCGTGGAAAATCAGCAGCGCAGATTTTTCGACGAACAGGGGCTGGACGCTGGACTGGGCCAGGCAGGAAAATTCGTCAGGGGGGCACGCTGACGAAAACAGGGGCTGCCGCGTGGAATGGCAGCCTACACGCAGATGCGAATTCGGCAGCGCACGATGGCTTGAGCAGGTCATGGGTTCGACTTGGCGCGATCTGAAACCTGGACGAGGGACTGTCGACGCTGGACGAGCCAGCGCGGTGGCCTGTCGTGCCCCGTTCAGGGGGGGCCTGCCGCGGAGACAGCCCTCGCGGGCTCGACAGCGCAGGCCAGCGTCCCCGACGTCGCTGGCCGCGGCAGGCGAGCTGCCGGGGTTCCCGCATTCCTACAAGAAAACGTCGTGCTTTCCACATGAAACCAATCCAGTAAAATCAGCCATATTTTTATGAGGCTGCCCACTGAATTTGGGGTCATTCCGGGCCGGTTCCTAGTTTTGCGGATTTACTCGATTTCTAATGGTAGGAAAATTAAAACAAATACTTCCCGACCTCGAAAAATTCTGGGAAAATTAATGAAGGTGGATTGGATTTTTGCCAACCTCTCTGCAAAATTTCAGCTCAAAATACCAAGAAATGAATTTTTTAGAGGGGGGGTGACAGCTGGGACCTAGTAGTGTCTCCCCCTGCCAGAGCTGCAATGACACTTATTGCTCTTTAGGGAGCCACCAGGCCGGCGCCCCTCAAAGACCACACGCGCGCGCGCGCCCGCCCGCGCTGGGCGCTGGGGCGCTGGGGCCTGAGGGCCTGGGGCCCTTGGGGGCCCTTGGGCGCTTGGGCGCGCGCGCGCGGCCCCCGCAGCCATGCCGCGCCGCGCGACGCGCGGACAGCCCCTGCTGGCTTGCTCTCTCGCCCGCGGGGGGGCTGCCTTCGGGCCCTGGCCCCCCGCGTTCTGGCCTGCCCCCTGCGGGGGAGAGGCTAGGCGCTGCAGGGGCCAGCCCGACGTCGCTGGCCGCGGCAGGCGACAGCCCCTGCTGGCTTGCTCTCTCGCCCGCGGGGGGGCTGCCTTCGGGCCCTGGCCCCCCGCGTTCTGGCCTGCCCCCTGCGGGGGAGAGGCTAGGCGCTGCAGGGGCCAGCCCGACGTCGCTGGCCGCGGCAGGCGACAGCCCCTGCTGGCTTGCTCTCTCGCCCGCGGGGGGGCTGCCTTCGGGCCCTGGCCCCCCGCGTTCTGGCCTGCCCCCCGCGTGGGAGAGGCTAGGCGCTGCAGGGGCCAGCCCGACGTCGCTGGCCGCGGCAGGCGACAGCCCCTGCTGGCTTGCTCTCTCGCCCGCGGGGGGGCTGCCTTCGGGCCCTGGCCCCCCGCGTTCTGGCCTGCCCCCCGCGTGGGAGAGGCTAGGCGCTGCTTGGGCCAGCCCGACGTCGCTGGCCGCGGCAGGCGAGCCGCCGGGGTTCCCGCATTCCTACAACAA
>NC_084853.1:9070418-9077918 GCF_951802175.1 Populus nigra
ATAACTCCCGATGTACTGTTTGCTTTTTCGGAAGAAGAGATCCATCCCCCCATCCTCGGCCAGCCAAAAACGCTCCAATTAATGGCCGGGTGAGATGACCCGGCGGCCCGCGACGCGTCATTCAAATCACTGCCCTATCGGCTACAACTGCTGATGGGTGGGATTAGAGGCCTGCTGTTAGGGCTCTAGGCGCGGGGACGCGCCAACGAAGGCACACTGCCTAGAATTCGGCAGCGATGGACAGCGGCAGCCTTGCATAGGCAGAAACGAATTCGGCAAGCAGCGTGCAATGATCTATGCGAGTCTTTGAGCTACGACTTGGCATGGATGTGGGGGCTTAGATACTGGACCTTCTAAGTCAGCAGCTGACGCAGCAGAACAGGCAGTTGGGACTGCCAAGTAGACAGCCAGGAAATGGGGGAAGTGGCAGCTTCATGGGAGGCAAAACGTGGGAGCATAACTGGGGTGTTCTCCATGCCACTAAGTCCTGGAAACATGGGATCATGGGTAAGAGGTAGTGCTCCACTATGTCCTGAAAACATGGGATCATGGGATGGAGGAAGTGCTCCACTAGGTCCCGAAAATGGGGGATAATGGGGGGGAGCCTGCAGCTCATGTATGTCTATAAATAGGCTTGCCAAGCCTCTGTTGTGGAGCTTGCGATTTTGTGCATAGCACACACACTCTTGTTGTGTATTCCTTTGTTGATGAGATAAATAAAGGTTGAGAGGGATTCTTGTAATCTTGTTGTGCTTGCTTGTGTTGGTTTCCTTGTTTGCGACGAAGCTATTGTGAGAACCTCTTTGGGTGAGCGAAACACATAGTCGTAGGGAAACACGAGCGAAAAGAGTGAGGCAAGGCTGAGTCTAGTCGGGACTAGACTGCCGCATTGGGTTGAATTTCGTTGCGAAAAATTTAACCCCGTGACAATTGGTATCAGAGCACGGTTGATTCTAACAACGTGCAGCAGAAGTCATGGAAGCTATTCGGGAACGGTTGACGCGTCTTGAGACTTTGATAGGGTCGGATGAAGAAGACGAAGAACGTTCTATTATGGATCGCTTGAAGGAAGCTATGGAAAGCGCTGAAAGGGCTGAGAGCCTGTATATTTCTCTTGCGGCAGAATCGAGTGAACGATTGGCTGCTGCCGAAGAGACGATTGCCATTCTAAAGAGGGCAGTGACAAACGCTCCTATTGGGGTAAGTAATTCGAAACCTAAAGTGCCTGAACCAAAGTGTTTTGGTGGAGCAAGAAGTTCCAAAGAGCTGGAGAATTTCTTGTGGGATATGGAACAATACTTTAGTGTTGCGAAGATTGGCGCGGCTGAACAAGTGGATCTTACCGTGATGTATCTCACGGGTGATGCGAAGCTTTGGTGGCGAACGAGAACCAAAGAGGACTTAAGTGCTGGACGTCCAAAGATTGAGACGTGGGATTGTCTCAAGCAAGAGCTGAAAGAGCAGTTCCTTCCGAACAACACGTCGTGGATTGCGCGGGAGGAACTTAAAAGACTCAAACATGACAGGTCAGTTCGTGATTATGTTAAGTCTTTCAGTTCTTTGATTCTCGACATCGAGAATATGTCCGAGGAGGACAGGCTATTCAACTTCATGTCCGGATTGCAAACTTGGGCGCAAGCGGAACTAAGGCGACAGAATGTAAAGGATCTGTCCTCCGCTATTGCTGCTGCGGACAGTTTGATTGATTTTAAATCAACTACTAGAGAGGGCTATACATCAACCTCCTTCAAGTCTAAGGGAAGAAACAAGGAGGAAAGAACGAGGAAGAAGTTCGGTGGGGGTGCATCGAGGGCTACTGCCGCGGAGAAGGGCAAGGCCAAGTTTATGGGTGCACAAGGTAAGAGTACTAAACCGAACTTTACTTGCTTCATTTGTGATGG
Organism: Populus nigra; assembly: GCF_951802175.1. Lineage (NCBI taxonomy): Eukaryota > Viridiplantae > Streptophyta > Magnoliopsida > Malpighiales > Salicaceae > Populus > Populus nigra. The sequence continues at coordinate 9,072,320 of NC_084853.1, forward strand.
TCCTCACTTTGCGAGGGAATGTCCAAAGAGGGAGAAGTTGAATGCTATTCGGGCTGGGGATAGCGATGAGGGGGAAGGGGTAGTTACGCACGTCAACCCTATGCGTGTGATAAACTGCCTGGTAGCTAAATCAGGGGATGGGGCTGCTGAATCCCGCCCTGTCGATAGAGACTTGGCAAGGATTGATGCACTGCGGAAAGGGAAGTCAGGGGCTACGGACAATCTAATGTATGTGAAGATTGTGGTAAATGGCAAAGACGTGAATGCTATGCTGGATTCAGGTGCAACGCACACGTTTGTGGCAGATCGGCTGGTGAAAGAACTTGGCCTGCGGCTGAGTGACAGCCACACATCCATGAAGGCAGTAAACTCAAAGGCACAGAGGATTGCTGGGATGTCTTACGATGTGCCGATAACGCTGGATCAGTGGAGAGGTAAGCATGATGTGCTGGTCGTAAATCTTGACGATTACGATATTATTCTTGGCCTAGATTTCTTACGAAAAGCCAAGGTTGTCTTGATGCCTTATCTCAATGGAATGATGATTGCAAGTGAGGGATGCCCTTGTTTCGTCCCATGTTGTAATGTCGCAGCTGCGAATGTGGTGAAAAAGGGGAAGAGCTTGGTCTCGGCAATTGCTATTGATAAAGCATTGCGGAAAGGAGGGGAAGTGTTTCTGGCAACAATAGTTGACGAGAAGGCAGACCATTGTGGTGAGGTGCCGAAAGAAATTGCTAGCGTGCTGCAGCAATTCGAAGATGTGATGCCGCCTCAGCTACCCAAGAAACTCCCGCCTAGGAGGGCCATTGACCATCGAATTGAGCTGGTGCCAGGGGCAAAGCCACCATCTCAAGCCCCTTACCGAATGTCGCCAAGGGAATTGGCAGAATTGAGGAAACAATTGGAAGAGCTGATTGACTCAGGGTTTGTCCGGCCTTCCAAGGCTCCGTATGGTGCTCCGGTTTTGTTTCAAAAGAAGGCGGATGGAAGCCTTCGCATGTGTGTGGACTACCGAGCACTCAACAAGGTAACAATCAAAAACAAATATCCTGTTCCTTTAATTCAGGATTTGATGGACAGATTGTGTGGAGCCTCAATCTTTACAAAATTGGACTTGCGATCGGGGTATTGGCAAGTGCGGGTTGCTGATGGTGATGAGCATAAAACTACTTGTGTGACAAGGTATGGCTCCTATGAGTTTCTAGTTATGCCATTTGGCCTAACAAATGCTCCAGCAACATTTTGTAATCTAATGAATGACGTGTTATATGATTTCTTAGACAATTTTGTTGTAGTCTACTTAGATGACATTGTAATCTATAGTAGAGGCATTGAAGATCATGTAACTCATCTCTCTAAAGTCCTAAGTAGGTTGAGAGAATATGAATTGTATGTAAAGAGAGAAAAGTGTGAGTTTGCAAAAGCTGAAATTATGTTCCTAGGCCACTTGATTGGGGAAGGACAAGTGAAGATGGATCCAAGGAAGATTCAAGCCATTGTTGAATGGACAGCACCAAAATCTGTCCCGGAATTGAGATCATTTTTGGGGCTTGCAAACTACTACAGACGATTCATTGAGGGTTATAGCAAGAAGACAACTCCTCTCTCGGATCTTCTCAAGAAGAGTCGGAGATGGGAATGGACGGTTGACTGTCAGCAAGCTTTTGAGAAGCTGAAGACAGCGGTAGCGTCAGCTCCAGTCTTGGGGCTGCCTGATTTTGAGAAGCCATTTGAAGTGCATACGGATGCTTCGGATAGGGCTATTGGTGGAGTACTGGTGCAAGATGGACATCCGGTTGCTTTCGAGAGTCGGAAGCTAAATGATGCGGAACAGAATTACTCGACGCATGAGAAAGAAATGACGGCAGTAGTGCACTGCCTTGGCATATGGAGAGTATATCTGTTGGGGCCGAAATTTGTTGTCAAGACTGACAATGTTGCCAACACATTCTTCTGGACGCAGAAGAAATTGTCGCAGCGACAAGCTCGGTGGCAGGAATTCTTGGCCGAATATGATTTTGTATGGAAGCACAAACCAGGAAGCCACAATCAGGTTGCGGATGCACTTAGCAGACGCGAAGTAATCGCTACTGTTCTTGCTATTGTTCAGGTGGAGTCGGACATGCTGTGTCGACTTCGTCAAGCTGCGGGGGAGGATGCAGCGTACAAGAAATTGGTTGAGCTTGTACAAGAAGGGACAATACGGAGGTATTGGTTGGAACAAGACTTACTCTATGCAAAGGGGGGTCGAATCTTCGTGCCAAAGGGAGAGCTGCGGAAACACTTATTGATGGAGACTCATGATCCGCAGTGGGCTGGACATCCAGGTAGAGAAAGGATGGTTGCTCTCCTGTCGCAGACTTATTATTGGCCGAAGATGGAGGAAGATGTAGAACTTTATGTCAGGACTTGTCTAGTGTGCCAACAAGACAAGACGTTAAGGCAGCGTGAGGCAGGCTTGTTACAGCCGCTGCCGATTCCAGAAAGGCCTTGGGTATCGGTCTCAATGGATTTCGTTGTTGGTTTTCCAAAGGTGGATGGCATGAACACAATCATGGTTGTTGTGGACAGATTCACTAAGTATGCGGTGTTTGTCGCTGCCCCGACGGTGTGTACAGCCGAAGTGGCCGCTGAATTATTCTACCGCAACGTGGTGAAATACTTTGGAGTACCTTCAGACATTGTAAGTGATCGTGATGTGAGATTCACGGGTAGATTCTGGACAGCATTGTTCAACATGATGGGAACAAGGCTGAAGTTTTCGACTGCCAATCACCCGCAAACTGATGGACAAACGGAAAGGATAAATGCTTTGCTGGAGGAATATTTGAGACACTACGTGACAGCGACGCAGCGAAACTGGCTGGAGTTGCTGGATAGTGCGCAGTTTTGCTATAATCTTCAAAAATCCTCGGCAACGGAAGCAAGTCCGTTTGAGCTAGTTTTGGGAGCCCAACCCCAAACTCCTGCGGAGATTGCAGTGCAGATATCGGGTGGGAAGAGTCCAGCGGCGTACAGGTTTGCGATGGAACGGCAGGAACTGTTTGAGCAAGCCCAAGATAGCTTGCGTAAGGCAAGGAAAAGGATGCTCAAATATGCCAATCAAAAGCGAAGATTGCTGGAATTCAGTGTGGGTGACAAGGTGTTACTCAAGTTAACTCCGCAAATTTGGAAGAAAATTGTGGGGACGACGAAGCACCGAGGGTTGGTGCCAAGGTATGACGGGCCTTTTGAGGTCATTGAAAAGGTAGGGGCTGTGGCATACAGATTGGAGCTGCCCGAACGGCTGAAGCTTCATCCTACTTTTCACGTAAGTTACTTGCGGCCTTTTTATGAAGATCATGAGGATCCAAAAAGAAGTAAGTCGCAACGGGCTCCTCCTACGATTCATAAACAATTTGACGATGGTATTGTCAAGATTATGGATCATCGTAGACTCGGCCAGCATCGAAAGAATCGGCGGACAGAATTCTTGATAAAATGGAAGAAAAATGAGGAGGTTTCGTGGGAAAAGGACACAGACTTATGGCAATTTGAGGACCAAATACAAGACTACCTCACATCTATTCCGACGAGGGCGTCGGACTCTTCTAGTGGGGGTGGTTTGTTAGGGCTCTAGGCGCGGGGACGCGCCAACGAAGGCACACTGCCTAGAATTCGGCAGCGATGGACAGCGGCAGCCTTGCATAGGCAGAAACGAATTCGGCAAGCAGCGTGCAATGATCTATGCGAGTCTTTGAGCTACGACTTGGCATGGATGTGGGGGCTTAGATACTGGACCTTCTAAGTCAGCAGCTGACGCAGCAGAACAGGCAGTTGGGACTGCCAAGTAGACAGCCAGGAAATGGGGGAAGTGGCAGCTTCATGGGAGGCAAAACGTGGGAGCATAACTGGGGTGTTCTCCATGCCACTAAGTCCTGGAAACATGGGATCATGGGTAAGAGGTAGTGCTCCACTATGTCCTGAAAACATGGGATCATGGGATGGAGGAAGTGCTCCACTAGGTCCCGAAAATGGGGGATAATGGGGGGGAGCCTGCAGCTCATGTATGTCTATAAATAGGCTTGCCAAGCCTCTGTTGTGGAGCTTGCGATTTTGTGCATAGCACACACACTCTTGTTGTGTATTCCTTTGTTGATGAGATAAATAAAGGTTGAGAGGGATTCTTGTAATCTTGTTGTGCTTGCTTGTGTTGGTTTCCTTGTTTGCGACGAAGCTATTGTGAGAACCTCTTTGGGTGAGCGAAACACATAGTCGTAGGGAAACACGAGCGAAAAGAGTGAGGCAAGGCTGAGTCTAGTCGGGACTAGACTGCCGCATTGGGTTGAATTTCGTTGCGAAAAATTTAACCCCGTGACACCTGCCATGGTGGTGAGGGGCGGCGAGGACCGTGAAAGCTAGAGTTTTTCAGAGGCTGCCGGGAAAAAGGCCCCTCGGGTGGCGGGGTGCGAGGACCAGGCGCGTCATTCAATTCTCTTCCCTATCAACTTGGCTCCCGTTGGCGGGATTGGAGGCCTACTGTTTGTTACAGGGCTAAAATCGTCAGGGGAAGAGCTGACGAAACAATGCTGGTTTGGATGCAGGGGGTAGTGTTGGAATCGGCAGCGCGGACAAAATCGGCAAAGTCGACAAAAAAGACTGTTGGTCTGGACATCGGGGCAGCGGCAGCCATGCCGACAGGGGGGGAAATCGGCAGCGCAGATTTGTGCAGCTGCAGGTTCGTCGGGGAAATCGGCAGCGCAGATTTTTCGATGAACATGGGCTGGAAGATGGACTGTCCAGGCCAGGCAGGGAAATTCGTCAAGGGGACACGCTGACGAAAGTAGGCTCGTCGGTGAAAATCGGCAGCGCAGATTTTTCGACGAACAGGGGCTGGATGCTGGACCGGCCGGGCCAGGCAGGAAAATTCGTCAGGGGGGCACGCTGACGAAAAGAGGGGCTGCCGCGTGGAAAATCGGCAGCGCAGATTTTTCGACGAACATTCGTCAGGGGGGCACGCTGACGAAAAGAGGGGCTGCCGCGTGGAAAATCGGCAGCGCAGATTTTTCGACGAACAGGGGCTGGATGCTGGACCGGCCGGGCCAGGCAGGAAAATTCGTCAGGGGGGCACGCTGACGAAAAGAGGGGCTGCCGCGTGGAAAATCGGCAGCGCAGATTTTTCGACGAACATTCGTCAGGGGGGCACGCTGAGGAAAACAGGGGCTGCCGCGTGGAAAATCGGCAGCGCAGATTTTTCGACGAACATTCGTCAGGGGGGCACGCTGAGGAAAACAGGGGCTGCCGCGTGGAAAATCGGCAGCGCAGATTTTTCGACGAACAGGGGCTGGATGCTGGACCGGCCGGGCCAGGCAGGAAAATTCGTCAGGGGGGCACGCTGACGAAAAGAGGGGCTGCCGCGTGGAAAATCGGCAGCGCAGATTTTTCGACGAACAGGGGCTGGATGCTGGACCGGCCGGGCCAGGCAGGAAAATTCGTCAGGGGGGCACGCTGACGAAAAGAGGGGCTGCCGCGTGGAAAATCGGCAGCGCAGATTTTTCGACGAACAGGGGCTGGACTGGCCGGGCCAGGCAGGAAAATTCGTCAGGGGGGCACGCTGACG
>NC_084853.1:9087918-9092918 GCF_951802175.1 Populus nigra
CATGGGCTGGACGCTGGACTGGCCGGGCCATGCAGGAAAATTCATCGAGGGGACACGCTGAAGAAACAGCGCTGGTTTAGACACGGTGGGCGCAGTGTTGGAATCGGCAGCGCCGATGAAACCGGCAAAGTCGGCAGAATTGGCAGCGGGTGCTGGCGATGGGTCTGGACGGGCTGGATAGTCCAAGGCTCGACGAGAAAGACCGCAGGTTGAGACACTGGGGCAGTGGCAGCCCGCGGGACAGTGTTGGCAGATTCGGCAGCGCAGATTTGTGCGGCTGCAGGTTCGTCGGGGAAAATCGGCAGCGCAGATTTTTCGACGAACATGGGCTGGACGATGGACTGTCCAGGCCAGGCAGGAAAATTTGTCGAGGGGACACGCTGACGAAACAGCGCTGGTTCAGGCACGGGGGGCAGTGTTGGAATCGGCAGCGCCGACGAAATCGGCAAAGTCGGCAGAATCGGCAGCGCAGATTTTTCGACGAACATGGGCTGGACGCTGGACTGGCCGGGCCATGCAGGAAAATTCATCGAGGGGACACGCTGACGAAACAGCGCTGGTTCAGGCACGGCGGGCAGTGTTGGAATCGGCAGCGCCGACGAAATCGGCAAAGTCGGCAGAATCGGCAGCGGGTGCTGGCGATGGGTCTGGACGGGCTGGATAGTCCAAGGCTCGACGAGAAAGACTGCTGGTTTAGACACTGGGGCAGTGGCAGCCCGCGGGACAGTGTCGGCAGATTCGGCAGCGCAGATTTGTGCGGCTGCAGGTTCGTCGGGGAAAATCGGCAGCGCAGATTTTGCGACGAACATGGGCTGGACGATGGACTGTCCAGGCCAGGCAGGAAAATTTGTCGAGGGGACACGCTGACGAAACAGCGCTGGTTCAGGCACGGCGGGCAGTGGTGGAATCGGCAGCGCCGACGAAATCGGCAAAGTCGGCAGAATCGGCAGCGCAGATTTTTCGACGAACACGGGCTGGACGGTGGACTGTCCAGGCCAGGCAGGAAAATTCGTCGAGGGGACACGCTGAGGAAACAGCGCTGGTTCAGACACGGTGGGCGCAGTGTTGGAATCGGCAGCGCCGAGAAAATCGGCAAAGTCGGCAGAATCGGCAGCAGGTGCTGGCGATGAGTCAGGACGGACTGGATAGTCCAAGGCTCGATGAGAAAGACCGCTGGTTTAGACACTGGGGCAGTGGCAGCCCGCGGGGCAGTGTCGGCAGACTCGGCAGCAGTGTCTGCCGATTCGGCAGCGTTGGCTTGTTGGCGCGGGGGGCCGATGCGAGTGGGGACTTGGGCAGCGGGCAGTGAAAGCAAGAGTTTCCCCGATGCTGCCGGGAAAAACGCTCCCCGGGATGGCCGGGTGAGATGACCCGGCGGCCCGCGACGGGTCATTCAATTCCATGCCCCGTCAACATAACTCCCGATGTACTGTTTGCTTTTTCGGAAGAAGAGATCCATCCCCCCATCCTCGGCCAGCCAAAAACGCTCCAATTAATGGCCGGGTGAGATGACCCGGCGGCCCGCGACGCGTCATTCAAATCACTGCCCTATCGGCTACAACTGCTGATGGGTGGGATTAGAGGCCTGCCATGGTGGTGAGGGGCGGCGAGGACCGTGAAAGCTAGAGTTTTTCAGAGGCTGCCGGGAAAAAGGCCCCTCGGGTGGCGGGGTGCGAGGACCAGGCGCGTCATTCAATTCTCTTCCCTATCAACTTGGCTCCCGTTGGCGGGATTGGAGGCCTACTGTTTGTTACAGGGCTAAAATCGTCAGGGGAAGAGCTGACGAAACAATGCTGGTTTGGATGCAGGGGGTAGTGTTGGAATCGGCAGCGCGGACAAAATCGGCAAAGTCGACAAAAAAGACTGTTGGTCTGGACATCGGGGCAGCGGCAGCCATGCCGACAGGGGGGGAAATCGGCAGCGCAGATTTGTGCAGCTGCAGGTTCGTCGGGGAAATCGGCAGCGCAGATTTTTCGATGAACATGGGCTGGAAGATGGACTGTCCAGGCCAGGCAGGGAAATTCGTCAAGGGGACACGCTGACGAAAGTAGGCTCGTCGGTGAAAATCGGCAGCGCAGATTTTTCGACGAACAGGGGCTGGATGCTGGACCGGCCGGGCCAGGCAGGAAAATTCGTCAGGGGGGCACGCTGACGAAAAGAGGGGCTGCCGCGTGGAAAATCGGCAGCGCAGATTTTTCGACGAACATTCGTCAGGGGGGCACGCTGACGAAAAGAGGGGCTGCCGCGTGGAAAATCGGCAGCGCAGATTTTTCGACGAACAGGGGCTGGATGCTGGACCGGCCGGGCCAGGCAGGAAAATTCGTCAGGGGGGCACGCTGACGAAAAGAGGGGCTGCCGCGTGGAAAATCGGCAGCGCAGATTTTTCGACGAACATTCGTCAGGGGGGCACGCTGAGGAAAACAGGGGCTGCCGCGTGGAAAATCGGCAGCGCAGATTTTTCGACGAACATTCGTCAGGGGGGCACGCTGAGGAAAACAGGGGCTGCCGCGTGGAAAATCGGCAGCGCAGATTTTTCGACGAACAGGGGCTGGATGCTGGACCGGCCGGGCCAGGCAGGAAAATTCGTCAGGGGGGCACGCTGACGAAAAGAGGGGCTGCCGCGTGGAAAATCGGCAGCGCAGATTTTTCGACGAACAGGGGCTGGATGCTGGACCGGCCGGGCCAGGCAGGAAAATTCGTCAGGGGGGCACGCTGACGAAAAGAGGGGCTGCCGCGTGGAAAATCGGCAGCGCAGATTTTTCGACGAACAGGGGCTGGACTGGCCGGGCCAGGCAGGAAAATTCGTCAGGGGGGCACGCTGACGAAAACAGGGGCTGCCGCGTGGAAAATCGGCAGCGCAGATTTTTCGACGAACAGGGGCTGGACTGGCCGGGCCAGGCAGGAAAATTCGTCAGGGGGGCACGCTGACGAAAGTAGGCTCGTCGTGGAAAATCAGCAGCGCAGATTTTTCGACGAACAGGGGCTGGACGCTGGACTGGGCCAGGCAGGAAAATTCGTCAGGGGGGCACGCTGACGAAAACAGGGGCTGCCGCGTGGAATGGCAGCCTACACGCAGATGCGAATTCGGCAGCGCACGATGGCTTGAGCAGGTCATGGGTTCGACTTGGCGCGATCTGAAACCTGGACGAGGGACTGTCGACGCTGGACGAGCCAGCGCGGTGGCCTGTCGTGCCCCGTTCAGGGGGGGCCTGCCGCGGAGACAGCCCTCGCGGGCTCGACAGCGCAGGCCAGCGTCCCCGACGTCGCTGGCCGCGGCAGGCGAGCTGCCGGGGTTCCCGCATTCCTACAAGAAAACGTCGTGCTTTCCACATGAAACCAATCCAGTAAAATCAGCCATATTTTTATGAGGCTGCCCACTGAATTTGGGGTCATTCCGGGCCGGTTCCTAGTTTTGCGGATTTACTCGATTTCTAATGGTAGGAAAATTAAAACAAATACTTCCCGACCTCGAAAAATTCTGGGAAAATTAATGAAGGTGGATTGGATTTTTGCCAACCTCTCTGCAAAATTTCAGCTCAAAATACCAAGAAATGAATTTTTTAGAGGGGGGGTGACAGCTGGGACCTAGTAGTGTCTCCCCCTGCCAGAGCTGCAATGACACTTATTGCTCTTTAGGGAGCCACCAGGCCGGCGCCCCTCAAAGACCACACGCGCGCGCGCGCCCGCCCGCGCTGGGCGCTGGGGCGCTGGGGCCTGAGGGCCTGGGGCCCTTGGGGGCCCTTGGGCGCTTGGGCGCGCGCGCGCGGCCCCCGCAGCCATGCCGCGCCGCGCGACGCGCGGACAGCCCCTGCTGGCTTGCTCTCTCGCCCGCGGGGGGGCTGCCTTCGGGCCCTGGCCCCCCGCGTTCTGGCCTGCCCCCTGCGTGGGAGAGGCTAGGCGCTGCAGGGGCCAGCCCGACGTCGCTGGCCGCGGCAGGCGACAGCCCCTGCTGGCTTGCTCTCTCGCCCGCGGGGGGGCTGCCTTCGGGCCCTGGCCCCCCGCGTTCTGGCCTGCCCCCCGCGTGGGAGAGGCTAGGCGCTGCAGGGGCCAGCCCGACGTCGCTGGCCGCGGCAGGCGACAGCCCCTGCTGGCTTGCTCTCTCGCCCGCGGGGGGGCTGCCTTCGGGCCCTGGCCCCCCGCGTTCTGGCCTGCCCCCCGCGTGGGAGAGGCTAGGCGCTGCAGGGGCCAGCCCGACGTCGCTGGCCGCGGCAAGCGAGCCGCCGGGGTTCCCGCATTCCTACAACAAAACGTCGTGCTTTCCACATGAAATCAATCCAGTAAAATCAGCCATATTTTTATGAGGCTGCCCACTGAATTTGGGGTCATTCCGGGCCGGTTCCTATTTTTTCCGATTTCCTCGATTTTTAATGGTAGGAAAATAAAAAAAAATACTTCCCGACCTCGAAAAATTCTGGAAAAATTAATAAAGTTGGATTGGATTTTTTCCAACCTCTGTGCAAAATTTCAGCTCAAAATACCAAGAAATGAATTTTTTAGAGGGGGGGTGACAGCTGGGACCTAGTAGTGTCTCCCCCTGCCAGAGCTTCAATGACACTTATTGCTCTTTATGGGGGTGCCCCCTGACTGGCCATGGGGCGCGCTGGCCTGGCGCCCATAGGCCTGCCGCGGGGGATATGTGGGCTGTTGCTAAACTCGGACTAAGGTGGGGGGCCTCATGGCCCGAAGTATTGCCGGCATCGATGACCCGTTTTCCGGCCGGCGACGACCCGATTCCGGCCACCGTCTTCGGGACCCGCTCCAAGCCGTCGGGCGCGTTGGGGCTGCTTATCCGCGGCGTGGGCGTGGCATTCATTTGCCGTGCTTGTGCCAAGGTGCTGGCAGCTGCTGCGCGGCTGTCTGCTTGCCGCGACGTCACGGCGGCGGTGGCCGCTGCCCCTGCTCGCAAGTCGGAGGCCTGGCCGACGTGGCTGGTGCGGACCGCCGAGCTTGGGGATTGCGAGGAGAGCTCTACGCTGGCGTGGGCGTGGCATTAAATTGCC
>NC_084853.1:9102918-9110418 GCF_951802175.1 Populus nigra
CGCGTGGAAAATCGGCAGCGCAGATTTTTCGACGAACATTCGTCAGGGGGGCACGCTGACGAAAAGAGGGGCTGCCGCGTGGAAAATCGGCAGCGCAGATTTTTCGACGAACAGGGGCTGGATGCTGGACCGGCCGGGCCAGGCAGGAAAATTCGTCAGGGGGGCACGCTGACGAAAAGAGGGGCTGCCGCGTGGAAAATCGGCAGCGCAGATTTTTCGACGAACATTCGTCAGGGGGGCACGCTGAGGAAAACAGGGGCTGCCGCGTGGAAAATCGGCAGCGCAGATTTTTCGACGAACATTCGTCAGGGGGGCACGCTGAGGAAAACAGGGGCTGCCGCGTGGAAAATCGGCAGCGCAGATTTTTCGACGAACAGGGGCTGGATGCTGGACCGGCCGGGCCAGGCAGGAAAATTCGTCAGGGGGGCACGCTGACGAAAAGAGGGGCTGCCGCGTGGAAAATCGGCAGCGCAGATTTTTCGACGAACAGGGGCTGGATGCTGGACCGGCCGGGCCAGGCAGGAAAATTCGTCAGGGGGGCACGCTGACGAAAAGAGGGGCTGCCGCGTGGAAAATCGGCAGCGCAGATTTTTCGACGAACAGGGGCTGGACTGGCCGGGCCAGGCAGGAAAATTCGTCAGGGGGGCACGCTGACGAAAACAGGGGCTGCCGCGTGGAAAATCGGCAGCGCAGATTTTTCGACGAACAGGGGCTGGACTGGCCGGGCCAGGCAGGAAAATTCGTCAGGGGGGCACGCTGACGAAAGTAGGCTCGTCGTGGAAAATCAGCAGCGCAGATTTTTCGACGAACAGGGGCTGGACGCTGGACTGGGCCAGGCAGGAAAATTCGTCAGGGGGGCACGCTGACGAAAACAGGGGCTGCCGCGTGGAATGGCAGCCTACACGCAGATGCGAATTCGGCAGCGCACGATGGCTTGAGCAGGTCATGGGTTCGACTTGGCGCGATCTGAAACCTGGACGAGGGACTGTCGACGCTGGACGAGCCAGCGCGGTGGCCTGTCGTGCCCCGTTCAGGGGGGGCCTGCCGCGGAGACAGCCCTCGCGGGCTCGACAGCGCAGGCCAGCGTCCCCGACGTCGCTGGCCGCGGCAGGCGAGCTGCCGGGGTTCCCGCATTCCTACAAGAAAACGTCGTGCTTTCCACATGAAACCAATCCAGTAAAATCAGCCATATTTTTATGAGGCTGCCCACTGAATTTGGGGTCATTCCGGGCCGGTTCCTAGTTTTGCGGATTTACTCGATTTCTAATGGTAGGAAAATTAAAACAAATACTTCCCGACCTCGAAAAATTCTGGGAAAATTAATGAAGGTGGATTGGATTTTTGCCAACCTCTCTGCAAAATTTCAGCTCAAAATACCAAGAAATGAATTTTTTAGAGGGGGGGTGACAGCTGGGACCTAGTAGTGTCTCCCCCTGCCAGAGCTGCAATGACACTTATTGCTCTTTAGGGAGCCACCAGGCCGGCGCCCCTCAAAGACCACACGCGCGCGCGCGCCCGCCCGCGCTGGGCGCTGGGGCGCTGGGGCCTGAGGGCCTGGGGCCCTTGGGGGCCCTTGGGCGCTTGGGCGCGCGCGCGCGGCCCCCGCAGCCATGCCGCGCCGCGCGACGCGCGGACAGCCCCTGCTGGCTTGCTCTCTCGCCCGCGGGGGGGCTGCCTTCGGGCCCTGGCCCCCCGCGTTCTGGCCTGCCCCCTGCGGGGGAGAGGCTAGGCGCTGCAGGGGCCAGCCCGACGTCGCTGGCCGCGGCAGGCGACAGCCCCTGCTGGCTTGCTCTCTCGCCCGCGGGGGGGCTGCCTTCGGGCCCTGGCCCCCCGCGTTCTGGCCTGCCCCCTGCGGGGGAGAGGCTAGGCGCTGCAGGGGCCAGCCCGACGTCGCTGGCCGCGGCAGGCGACAGCCCCTGCTGGCTTGCTCTCTCGCCCGCGGGGGGGCTGCCTTCGGGCCCTGGCCCCCCGCGTTCTGGCCTGCCCCCCGCGTGGGAGAGGCTAGGCGCTGCAGGGGCCAGCCCGACGTCGCTGGCCGCGGCAGGCGACAGCCCCTGCTGGCTTGCTCTCTCGCCCGCGGGGGGGCTGCCTTCGGGCCCTGGCCCCCCGCGTTCTGGCCTGCCCCCCGCGTGGGAGAGGCTAGGCGCTGCTTGGGCCAGCCCGACGTCGCTGGCCGCGGCAGGCGAGCCGCCGGGGTTCCCGCATTCCTACAACAAAACGTCGTGCTTTCCACATGAAATCAATCCAGTAAAATCAGCCATATTTTTATGAGGCTGCCCACTGAATTTGGGGTCATTCCGGGCCGGTTCCTATTTTTTCCGATTTCCTCGATTTTTAATGGTAGGAAAATAAAAAAAAATACTTCCCGACCTCGAAAAATTCTGGAAAACTTAATAAAGTTGGATTGGATTTTTGCCAACCTCTGTGCAAAATTTCAGCTCAAAATACCAAGAAATGAATTTTTTAGAGGGGGGGTGACAGCTGGGACCTAGTAGTGTCTCCCCCTGCCAGAGCTTCAATGACACTTATTGCTCTTTAGGGGGGTGCCCCCTGACTGGCCATGGGGCGCGCTGGCCTGGCGCCCATAGGCCTGCCGCGGGGGATATGTGGGCTGTTGCTAAACTCGGACTAAGGTGGGGGGCCTCATGGCCCGAAGTATTGCAGGCATCGATGACCCGTTTTCCGGCCGGCGACGACCCGATTCCGGCCACCGTCTTCGGGACCCGCTCCAAGCCGTCGGGCGCGTTGGGGCTGCTTATCCGCGGCGTGGGCGTGGCATTCATTTGCCGTGCTTGTGCCAAGGTGCTGGCAGCTGCTGCGCGGCTGTCTGCTTGCCGCGACGTCACGGCGGCGGTGGCCGCTGCCCCTGCTCGCAAGTCGGAGGCCTGGCCGACGTGGCTGGTGCGGACCGCCGAGCTTGGGGATTGCGAGGAGAGCTCTACGCTGGCGTGGGCGTGGCATTAAATTGCCGTGCGCGCGCCCATGCGTTGGCTCTCCTCGCAATCCCCGACCTCGTGGCGTGACGTGCCCGCTGCCGAGGCCTGGCCTCCGTCTTGCGAGCCGGGGCTGACAGCCCCCCGCATGATTGTCCCTGTCGTTCCCCCCCGCGGCCTGTCCCTTGTCCCTTCGAGATCCTTCGCCTCCGGCTGCGGTGGCAGCTGCCCGTGCTCGCAAGATGGAGGCCTGGCCGACGCGGCTGGTGCGGACCGCCGAGCTTGGGGATTGCGAGGAGAGCTCTACGCTGGCGTGGGCGTGGCATTAAATTGTCGTGCGCGCGCCCATGCGTTGGCTCTCCTCGCAATCCCCGATCTCGTGGCGTGACGTGCCCGCTGCCGAGGCCTGGCCTCCGTCTTGCGAGCCGGGGCAGACAGCCCCCCGCATGATTGTCCCTGTCGTTTCCCCCCGTGGCCTGTCGCTTGTCCCTTCGAGATCCTTCGCGTCCGGCTTGTTGCTTGTCCCTTCGAGATACTTCGCGTCCAGCGGTGCGGGCACGATCTCGCTCGGGTGTTTCCACTTGCTCTCGTGGCCGTGGTTCGCTCGTCGGGATTGTTGTCGCGTGTACGCAGAGTCGCATGAGCGGTAATCGGGCTGTCCGTGTCGGCAGGCTCCGTGCTGGTGCACCGAACTGTCGGCCTGCTGCCCCCATCACTCTCGGCCCAAGGCCCCCTGGGTGCCTTGCGGCGAGGCGGGGTTCCTGTGCTGCGTACCCACTTCGGTGGAACTCGAATGTGAAGCTGTCCCTCTCCCCGCCGCGCGCCTCCTCGGGGGCGCGGGGCGAGCCTAGCAGTGGCGCCCGTGTTCCAGTCGAGCGGACTCCCGCCGAACTGGCCCGCGCGCGATCGCTCGTGCTTTCGGATGCAGAATGCGATGCCGGCGCGGGGGCCTCCGCCCCTGCGACCGCCCATTTCGAGCCGCTCGTGCCCGATAAGAACGACTTCCTCGCCCGTCTCGTCCCCCCTCGTCTCATCGGCGTCGGGGATCGTGCGGGTCGTGGTGTCGCCAAGGAATGCTACCTGGTTGATCCTGCCAGTAGTCATATGCTTGTCTCAAAGATTAAGCCATGCATGTGTAAGTATGAACTAATTCAGACTGTGAAACTGCGAATGGCTCATTAAATCAGTTATAGTTTGTTTGATGGTATTTGCTACTCGGATAACCGTAGTAATTCTAGAGCTAATACGTGCAACAAACCCCGACTTCTGGAAGGGACGCATTTATTAGATAAAAGGTCGACGCGGGCTCTGCCCGTTGCTCTGATGATTCATGATAACTCGACGGATCGCACGGCCTTCGTGCTGGCGACGCATCATTCAAATTTCTGCCCTATCAACTTTCGATGGTAGGATAGAGGCCTACTGTTAGGGCTCTAGGCGCGGGGACGCGCCAACGAAGGCACACTGCCTAGAATTCGGCAGCGATGGACAGCGGCAGCCTTGCATAGGCAGAAACGAATTCGGCAAGCAGCGTGCAATGATCTATGCGAGTCTTTGAGCTACGACTTGGCATGGATGTGGGGGCTTAGATACTGGACCTTCTAAGTCAGCAGAACAGGCAGTTGGGACTGCCAAGTAGACAGCCAGGAAATGGGGGAAGTGGCAGCTTCATGGGAGGCAAAACGTGGGAGCATAACTGGGGTGTTCTCCATGCCACTAAGTCCTGGAAACATGGGATCATGGGTAAGAGGTAGTGCTCCACCATGTCCTGAAAACATGGGATCATGGGATGGAGGAAGTGCTCCACTAGGTCCCGAAAATGGGGGATAATGGGGGGGAGCCTGCAGCTCATGTATGTCTATAAATAGGCTTGCCAAGCCTCTGTTGTGGTAGCATGCGATTTTGTGCATAGCACACACACTCTTTTGTGTATTCCTTTGTTGATGAGATAAATAAAGGTTGAGAGGGATTCTTGTAATCTTGTTGTGCTTGCTTGTGTTGGTTTCCTTGTTTGCGACGAAGCTATTGTGAGAACCTCTTTGGGTGAGCGAAACACGTAGTCGTAGGGAAACACGAGCGAAAAGAGTGAGGCAAGGCTGAGTCTAGTCGGGACTAGACTGCCGCATTGGGTTGAATTTCGTTGCGAAAAATTTAACCCCGTGACAATTGGTATCAGAGCACGGTTGATTCTAACAACGTGCAGCAGAAGTCATGGAAGCTATTCGGGAACGGTTGACGCGTCTTGAGACTTTGATAGGGTCGGATGAAGAAGACGAAGAACGTTCTATTATGGATCGCTTGAAGGAAGCTATGGAAAGCGCTGAAAGGGCTGAGAGCCTGTATATTTCTCTTGCGGCAGAATCGAGTGAACGATTGGCTGCTGCCGAAGAGACGATTGCCATCCTAAAGAGGGCAGTGACAAACGCTCCTATTGGGGTAAGTAATTCGAAACCTAAAGTGCCTGAACCAAAGTGTTTTGGTGGAGCAAGAAGTTCCAAAGAGCTGGAGAATTTCTTGTGGGATATGGAACAATACTTTAGTGTTGCGAAGATTGGCGCGGCTGAACAAGTGGATCTTACCGTGATGTATCTCACGGGTGATGCGAAGCTTTGGTGGCGAACGAGAACCAAAGAGGACTTAAGTGCTGGACGTCCAAAGATTGAGACGTGGGATTGTCTCAAGCAAGAGCTGAAAGAGCAGTTCCTTCCGAACAACACGTCGTGGATTGCGCGGGAGGAACTTAAAAGACTCAAACATGACAGGTCAGTTCGTGATTATGTTAAGTCTTTCAGTTCTTTGATTCTCGACATCGAGAATATGTCCGAGGAGGACAGGCTATTCAACTTCATGTCCGGATTGCAAACTTGGGCGCAAGCGGAACTAAGGCGACAGAATGTAAAGGATCTGTCCTCCGCTATTGCTGCTGCGGACAGCTTGATTGATTTTAAATCAACTACTAGAGAGGGCTATACATCAACCTCCTTCAAGTCTAAAGGAAGAAACAAGGAGGAAAGAACGAGGAAGAAGTTCGGTGGGGGTGCATCGAGGGCTACTGCCGCGGAGAAGGGCAAGGCCAAGTTTATGGGTGCACAAGGTAAGAGTACTAAACCGAACTTTACTTGCTTCATTTGTGATGGTCCTCACTTTGCGAGGGAATGTCCAAAGAGGGAGAAGTTGAATGCTATTCGGGCTGGGGATAGCGATGAGGGGGAAGGGGTAGTTACGCACGTCAACCCTATGCGTGTGATAAACTGCCTGGTAGCTAAATCAGGGGATGGGGCTGCCGAATCCCGCCCTGTCGATAGAGACTTGGCAAGGATTGATGCACTGCGGAAAGGGAAGTCAGGGGCTACGGACAATCTAATGTATGTGAAGATTGTGGTAAATGGCAAAGACGTGAATGCTATGCTGGATTCAGGTGCAACGCACACGTTTGTGGCAGATCGGCTGGTGAAAGAACTTGGCCTGCGGCTGAGTGACAGCCACACATCCATGAAGGCAGTAAACTCAAAGGCACAGAGGATTGCTGGGATGTCTTACGATGTGCCGATAACGCTGGATCAGTGGAGAGGTAAGCATGATGTGCTGGTCGTAAATCTTGACGATTACGATATTATTCTTGGCCTAGATTTCTTACGAAAAGCCAAGGTTGTCTTGATGCCTTATCTCAATGGAATGATGATTGCAAGTGAGGGATGCCCTTGTTTCGTCCCATGTTGTAATGTCGCAGCTGCGAATGTGGAGAAAAAGGGGAAGAGCTTGGTCTCGGCAATTGCTATTGATAAAGCATTGCGGAAAGGAGGGGAAGTGTTTCTGGCAACAATAGTTGACGAGAAGGCAGACCATTGTGGTGAGGTGCCGAAAGAAATTGCTAGCGTGCTGCAGCAATTCGAAGATGTGATGCCGCCTCAGCTACCCAAGAAACTCCCGCCTAGGAGGGCCATTGACCATCGAATTGAGCTGGTGCCAGGGGCGAAGCCACCTTCTCAAGCCCCTTATCGAATGTCGCCAAGGGAATTGGCAGAATTGAGGAAACAATTGGAAGAGCTGATTGACTCAGGGTTTGTCCGGCCTTCCAAGGCTCCGTATGGTGCTCCGGTTTTGTTTCAAAAGAAGGCAGATGGAAGCCTTCGCATGTGTGTGGACTACCGAGCACTTAACAAGGTAACAATCAAAAACAAATATCCTGTTCCTTTAATTCAGGATTTGATGGACAGATTGTGTGGAGCCTCAATCTTTACAAAATTGGACTTGCGATCGGGGTATTGGCAAGTGCGGGTTGCTGATGGTGATGAGCATAAAACTACTTGTGTGACAAGGTATGGCTCCTATGAGTTTCTAGTTATGCCATTTGGCCTAACAAATGCTCCAGCAACATTTTGTAATCTAATGAATGACGTGTTATATGATTTCTTAGACAATTTTGTTGTAGTCTACTTAGATGACATTGTAATCTATAGTAGAGGCATTGAAGATCATGTAACTCATCTCTCTAAAGTCCTAAGTAGGTTGAGAGAATATGAATTGTATGTAAAGAGAGAAAAGTGTGAGTTTGCAAAAGCTGAAA
>NC_084853.1:9120418-9122918 GCF_951802175.1 Populus nigra
GTGCTGGCGATGGGTCTGGACGGGCTGGATAGTCCAAGGCTCGACGAGAAAGACTGCTGGTTTAGACACTGGGGCAGTGGCAGCCCGCGGGACAGTGTCGGCAGATTCGGCAGCGCAGATTTGTGCGGCTGCAGGTTCGTCGGGGAAAATCGGCAGCGCAGATTTTGCGACGAACATGGGCTGGACGATGGACTGTCCAGGCCAGGCAGGAAAATTTGTCGAGGGGACACGCTGACGAAACAGCGCTGGTTCAGGCACGGCGGGCAGTGGTGGAATCGGCAGCGCCGACGAAATCGGCAAAGTCGGCAGAATCGGCAGCGCAGATTTTTCGACGAACACGGGCTGGACGGTGGACTGTCCAGGCCAGGCAGGAAAATTCGTCGAGGGGACACGCTGAGGAAACAGCGCTGGTTCAGACACGGTGGGCGCAGTGTTGGAATCGGCAGCGCCGAGAAAATCGGCAAAGTCGGCAGAATCGGCAGCAGGTGCTGGCGATGAGTCAGGACGGACTGGATAGTCCAAGGCTCGATGAGAAAGACCGCTGGTTTAGACACTGGGGCAGTGGCAGCCCGCGGGGCAGTGTCGGCAGACTCGGCAGCAGTGTCTGCCGATTCGGCAGCGTTGGCTTGTTGGCGCGGGGGGCCGATGCGAGTGGGGACTTGGGCAGCGGGCAGTGAAAGCAAGAGTTTCCCCGATGCTGCCGGGAAAAACGCTCCCCGGGATGGCCGGGTGAGATGACCCGGCGGCCCGCGACGGGTCATTCAATTCCATGCCCCGTCAACATAACTCCCGATGTACTGTTTGCTTTTTCGGAAGAAGAGATCCATCCCCCCATCCTCGGCCAGCCAAAAACGCTCCAATTAATGGCCGGGTGAGATGACCCGGCGGCCCGCGACGCGTCATTCAAATCACTGCCCTATCGGCTACAACTGCTGATGGGTGGGATTAGAGGCCTGCCATGGTGGTGAGGGGCGGCGAGGACCGTGAAAGCTAGAGTTTTTCAGAGGCTGCCGGGAAAAAGGCCCCTCGGGTGGCGGGGTGCGAGGACCAGGCGCGTCATTCAATTCTCTTCCCTATCAACTTGGCTCCCGTTGGCGGGATTGGAGGCCTACTGTTTGTTACAGGGCTAAAATCGTCAGGGGAAGAGCTGACGAAACAATGCTGGTTTGGATGCAGGGGGTAGTGTTGGAATCGGCAGCGCGGACAAAATCGGCAAAGTCGACAAAAAAGACTGTTGGTCTGGACATCGGGGCAGCGGCAGCCATGCCGACAGGGGGGGAAATCGGCAGCGCAGATTTGTGCAGCTGCAGGTTCGTCGGGGAAATCGGCAGCGCAGATTTTTCGATGAACATGGGCTGGAAGATGGACTGTCCAGGCCAGGCAGGGAAATTCGTCAAGGGGACACGCTGACGAAAGTAGGCTCGTCGGTGAAAATCGGCAGCGCAGATTTTTCGACGAACAGGGGCTGGATGCTGGACCGGCCGGGCCAGGCAGGAAAATTCGTCAGGGGGGCACGCTGACGAAAAGAGGGGCTGCCGCGTGGAAAATCGGCAGCGCAGATTTTTCGACGAACATTCGTCAGGGGGGCACGCTGACGAAAAGAGGGGCTGCCGCGTGGAAAATCGGCAGCGCAGATTTTTCGACGAACAGGGGCTGGATGCTGGACCGGCCGGGCCAGGCAGGAAAATTCGTCAGGGGGGCACGCTGACGAAAAGAGGGGCTGCCGCGTGGAAAATCGGCAGCGCAGATTTTTCGACGAACATTCGTCAGGGGGGCACGCTGAGGAAAACAGGGGCTGCCGCGTGGAAAATCGGCAGCGCAGATTTTTCGACGAACATTCGTCAGGGGGGCACGCTGAGGAAAACAGGGGCTGCCGCGTGGAAAATCGGCAGCGCAGATTTTTCGACGAACAGGGGCTGGATGCTGGACCGGCCGGGCCAGGCAGGAAAATTCGTCAGGGGGGCACGCTGACGAAAAGAGGGGCTGCCGCGTGGAAAATCGGCAGCGCAGATTTTTCGACGAACAGGGGCTGGATGCTGGACCGGCCGGGCCAGGCAGGAAAATTCGTCAGGGGGGCACGCTGACGAAAAGAGGGGCTGCCGCGTGGAAAATCGGCAGCGCAGATTTTTCGACGAACAGGGGCTGGACTGGCCGGGCCAGGCAGGAAAATTCGTCAGGGGGGCACGCTGACGAAAACAGGGGCTGCCGCGTGGAAAATCGGCAGCGCAGATTTTTCGACGAACAGGGGCTGGACTGGCCGGGCCAGGCAGGAAAATTCGTCAGGGGGGCACGCTGACGAAAGTAGGCTCGTCGTGGAAAATCAGCAGCGCAGATTTTTCGACGAACAGGGGCTGGACGCTGGACTGGGCCAGGCAGGAAAATTCGTCAGGGGGGCACGCTGACGAAAACAGGGGCTGCCGCGTGGAATGGCAGCCTACACGCAGATGCGAATTCGGCAGCGCACGATGGCTTGAGCAGGTCATGGGTTCGACTTGGCGCG
>NC_084853.1:9127918-9130418 GCF_951802175.1 Populus nigra
TCGGCAGACTCGGCAGCAGTGTCTGCCGATTCGGCAGCGTTGGCTTGTTGGCGCGGGGGGCCGATGCGAGTGGGGACTTGGGCAGCGGGCAGTGAAAGCAAGAGTTTCCCCGATGCTGCCGGGAAAAACGCTCCCCGGGATGGCCGGGTGAGATGACCCGGCGGCCCGCGACGGGTCATTCAATTCCATGCCCCGTCAACATAACTCCCGATGTACTGTTTGCTTTTTCGGAAGAAGAGATCCATCCCCCCATCCTCGGCCAGCCAAAAACGCTCCAATTAATGGCCGGGTGAGATGACCCGGCGGCCCGCGACGCGTCATTCAAATCACTGCCCTATCGGCTACAACTGCTGATGGGTGGGATTAGAGGCCTGCCATGGTGGTGAGGGGCGGCGAGGACCGTGAAAGCTAGAGTTTTTCAGAGGCTGCCGGGAAAAAGGCCCCTCGGGTGGCGGGGTGCGAGGACCAGGCGCGTCATTCAATTCTCTTCCCTATCAACTTGGCTCCCGTTGGCGGGATTGGAGGCCTACTGTTTGTTACAGGGCTAAAATCGTCAGGGGAAGAGCTGACGAAACAATGCTGGTTTGGATGCAGGGGGTAGTGTTGGAATCGGCAGCGCGGACAAAATCGGCAAAGTCGACAAAAAAGACTGTTGGTCTGGACATCGGGGCAGCGGCAGCCATGCCGACAGGGGGGGAAATCGGCAGCGCAGATTTGTGCAGCTGCAGGTTCGTCGGGGAAATCGGCAGCGCAGATTTTTCGATGAACATGGGCTGGAAGATGGACTGTCCAGGCCAGGCAGGGAAATTCGTCAAGGGGACACGCTGACGAAAGTAGGCTCGTCGGTGAAAATCGGCAGCGCAGATTTTTCGACGAACAGGGGCTGGATGCTGGACCGGCCGGGCCAGGCAGGAAAATTCGTCAGGGGGGCACGCTGACGAAAAGAGGGGCTGCCGCGTGGAAAATCGGCAGCGCAGATTTTTCGACGAACATTCGTCAGGGGGGCACGCTGACGAAAAGAGGGGCTGCCGCGTGGAAAATCGGCAGCGCAGATTTTTCGACGAACAGGGGCTGGATGCTGGACCGGCCGGGCCAGGCAGGAAAATTCGTCAGGGGGGCACGCTGACGAAAAGAGGGGCTGCCGCGTGGAAAATCGGCAGCGCAGATTTTTCGACGAACATTCGTCAGGGGGGCACGCTGAGGAAAACAGGGGCTGCCGCGTGGAAAATCGGCAGCGCAGATTTTTCGACGAACATTCGTCAGGGGGGCACGCTGAGGAAAACAGGGGCTGCCGCGTGGAAAATCGGCAGCGCAGATTTTTCGACGAACAGGGGCTGGATGCTGGACCGGCCGGGCCAGGCAGGAAAATTCGTCAGGGGGGCACGCTGACGAAAAGAGGGGCTGCCGCGTGGAAAATCGGCAGCGCAGATTTTTCGACGAACAGGGGCTGGATGCTGGACCGGCCGGG
Source organism: Populus nigra (assembly GCF_951802175.1). NCBI lineage: Eukaryota > Viridiplantae > Streptophyta > Magnoliopsida > Malpighiales > Salicaceae > Populus > Populus nigra. Next base: position 9,129,387 of record NC_084853.1, read on the forward strand.
CCAGGCAGGAAAATTCGTCAGGGGGGCACGCTGACGAAAAGAGGGGCTGCCGCGTGGAAAATCGGCAGCGCAGATTTTTCGACGAACAGGGGCTGGACTGGCCGGGCCAGGCAGGAAAATTCGTCAGGGGGGCACGCTGACGAAAACAGGGGCTGCCGCGTGGAAAATCGGCAGCGCAGATTTTTCGACGAACAGGGGCTGGACTGGCCGGGCCAGGCAGGAAAATTCGTCAGGGGGGCACGCTGACGAAAGTAGGCTCGTCGTGGAAAATCAGCAGCGCAGATTTTTCGACGAACAGGGGCTGGACGCTGGACTGGGCCAGGCAGGAAAATTCGTCAGGGGGGCACGCTGACGAAAACAGGGGCTGCCGCGTGGAATGGCAGCCTACACGCAGATGCGAATTCGGCAGCGCACGATGGCTTGAGCAGGTCATGGGTTCGACTTGGCGCGATCTGAAACCTGGACGAGGGACTGTCGACGCTGGACGAGCCAGCGCGGTGGCCTGTCGTGCCCCGTTCAGGGGGGGCCTGCCGCGGAGACAGCCCTCGCGGGCTCGACAGCGCAGGCCAGCGTCCCCGACGTCGCTGGCCGCGGCAGGCGAGCTGCCGGGGTTCCCGCATTCCTACAAGAAAACGTCGTGCTTTCCACATGAAACCAATCCAGTAAAATCAGCCATATTTTTATGAGGCTGCCCACTGAATTTGGGGTCATTCCGGGCCGGTTCCTAGTTTTGCGGATTTACTCGATTTCTAATGGTAGGAAAATTAAAACAAATACTTCCCGACCTCGAAAAATTCTGGGAAAATTAATGAAGGTGGATTGGATTTTTGCCAACCTCTCTGCAAAATTTCAGCTCAAAATACCAAGAAATGAATTTTTTAGAGGGGGGGTGACAGCTGGGACCTAGTAGTGTCTCCCCCTGCCAGAGCTGCAATGACACTTATTGCTCTTTAGGGAGCCACCAGGCCGGCGCCCCTCAAAGACCACACGCGCGCGCGCGCCCGCCCGCGCTGGGCGCTGGGGCGCTGGGGC
>NC_084853.1:9140418-9142918 GCF_951802175.1 Populus nigra
GCGCAGATTTGTGCGGCTGCAGGTTCGTCGGGGAAAATCGGCAGCGCAGATTTTGCGACGAACATGGGCTGGACGATGGACTGTCCAGGCCAGGCAGGAAAATTTGTCGAGGGGACACGCTGACGAAACAGCGCTGGTTCAGGCACGGCGGGCAGTGGTGGAATCGGCAGCGCCGACGAAATCGGCAAAGTCGGCAGAATCGGCAGCGCAGATTTTTCGACGAACACGGGCTGGACGGTGGACTGTCCAGGCCAGGCAGGAAAATTCGTCGAGGGGACACGCTGAGGAAACAGCGCTGGTTCAGACACGGTGGGCGCAGTGTTGGAATCGGCAGCGCCGAGAAAATCGGCAAAGTCGGCAGAATCGGCAGCAGGTGCTGGCGATGAGTCAGGACGGACTGGATAGTCCAAGGCTCGATGAGAAAGACCGCTGGTTTAGACACTGGGGCAGTGGCAGCCCGCGGGGCAGTGTCGGCAGACTCGGCAGCAGTGTCTGCCGATTCGGCAGCGTTGGCTTGTTGGCGCGGGGGGCCGATGCGAGTGGGGACTTGGGCAGCGGGCAGTGAAAGCAAGAGTTTCCCCGATGCTGCCGGGAAAAACGCTCCCCGGGATGGCCGGGTGAGATGACCCGGCGGCCCGCGACGGGTCATTCAATTCCATGCCCCGTCAACATAACTCCCGATGTACTGTTTGCTTTTTCGGAAGAAGAGATCCATCCCCCCATCCTCGGCCAGCCAAAAACGCTCCAATTAATGGCCGGGTGAGATGACCCGGCGGCCCGCGACGCGTCATTCAAATCACTGCCCTATCGGCTACAACTGCTGATGGGTGGGATTAGAGGCCTGCCATGGTGGTGAGGGGCGGCGAGGACCGTGAAAGCTAGAGTTTTTCAGAGGCTGCCGGGAAAAAGGCCCCTCGGGTGGCGGGGTGCGAGGACCAGGCGCGTCATTCAATTCTCTTCCCTATCAACTTGGCTCCCGTTGGCGGGATTGGAGGCCTACTGTTTGTTACAGGGCTAAAATCGTCAGGGGAAGAGCTGACGAAACAATGCTGGTTTGGATGCAGGGGGTAGTGTTGGAATCGGCAGCGCGGACAAAATCGGCAAAGTCGACAAAAAAGACTGTTGGTCTGGACATCGGGGCAGCGGCAGCCATGCCGACAGGGGGGGAAATCGGCAGCGCAGATTTGTGCAGCTGCAGGTTCGTCGGGGAAATCGGCAGCGCAGATTTTTCGATGAACATGGGCTGGAAGATGGACTGTCCAGGCCAGGCAGGGAAATTCGTCAAGGGGACACGCTGACGAAAGTAGGCTCGTCGGTGAAAATCGGCAGCGCAGATTTTTCGACGAACAGGGGCTGGATGCTGGACCGGCCGGGCCAGGCAGGAAAATTCGTCAGGGGGGCACGCTGACGAAAAGAGGGGCTGCTGCGTGGAAAATCGGCAGCGCAGATTTTTCGACGAACATTAGTCAGGGGGGCACGCTGACGAAAAGAGGGGCTGCCGCGTGGAAAATCGGCAGCGCAGATTTTTCGACGAACAGGGGCTGGATGCTGGACCGGCCGGGCCAGGCAGGAAAATTCGTCAGGGGGGCACGCTGACGAAAAGAGGGGCTGCCGCGTGGAAAATCGGCAGCGCAGATTTTTCGACGAACATTCGTCAGGGGGGCACGCTGAGGAAAACAGGGGCTGCCGCGTGGAAAATCGGCAGCGCAGATTTTTCGACGAACATTCGTCAGGGGGGCACGCTGAGGAAAACAGGGGCTGCCGCGTGGAAAATCGGCAGCGCAGATTTTTCGACGAACAGGGGCTGGATGCTGGACCGGCCGGGCCAGGCAGGAAAATTCGTCAGGGGGGCACGCTGACGAAAAGAGGGGCTGCCGCGTGGAAAATCGGCAGCGCAGATTTTTCGACGAACAGGGGCTGGATGCTGGACCGGCCGGGCCAGGCAGGAAAATTCGTCAGGGGGGCACGCTGACGAAAAGAGGGGCTGCCGCGTGGAAAATCGGCAGCGCAGATTTTTCGACGAACAGGGGCTGGACTGGCCGGGCCAGGCAGGAAAATTCGTCAGGGGGGCACGCTGACGAAAACAGGGGCTGCCGCGTGGAAAATCGGCAGCGCAGATTTTTCGACGAACAGGGGCTGGACTGGCCGGGCCAGGCAGGAAAATTCGTCAGGGGGGCACGCTGACGAAAGTAGGCTCGTCGTGGAAAATCAGCAGCGCAGATTTTTCGACGAACAGGGGCTGGACGCTGGACTGGGCCAGGCAGGAAAATTCGTCAGGGGGGCACGCTGACGAAAACAGGGGCTGCCGCGTGGAATGGCAGCCTACACGCAGATGCGAATTCGGCAGCGCACGATGGCTTGAGCAGGTCATGGGTTCGACTTGGCGCGATCTGAAACCTGGACGAGGGACTGTCGACGCTGGACGAGCCAGCGCGGTGGCCTGTCGTGCCCCGTTCAGGGGGGGCCTGCCGCGGAGACAGCCCTCGCGGGCTCGACAGCG
>NC_084853.1:9152918-9155418 GCF_951802175.1 Populus nigra
CGGCTGCAGGTTCGTCGGGGAAAATCGGCAGCGCAGATTTTTCGACGAACATGGGCTGGACGATGGACTGTCCAGGCCAGGCAGGAAAATTTGTCGAGGGGACACGCTGACGAAACAGCGCTGGTTCAGGCACGGGGGGCAGTGTTGGAATCGGCAGCGCCGACGAAATCGGCAAAGTCGGCAGAATCGGCAGCGCAGATTTTTCGACGAACATGGGCTGGACGCTGGACTGGCCGGGCCATGCAGGAAAATTCATCGAGGGGACACGCTGACGAAACAGCGCTGGTTCAGGCACGGCGGGCAGTGTTGGAATCGGCAGCGCCGACGAAATCGGCAAAGTCGGCAGAATCGGCAGCGGGTGCTGGCGATGGGTCTGGACGGGCTGGATAGTCCAAGGCTCGACGAGAAAGACTGCTGGTTTAGACACTGGGGCAGTGGCAGCCCACGGGACAGTGTCGGCAGATTCGGCAGCGCAGATTTGTGCGGCTGCAGGTTCGTCGGGGAAAATCGGCAGCGCAGATTTTGCGACGAACATGGGCTGGACGATGGACTGTCCAGGCCAGGCAGGAAAATTTGTCGAGGGGACACGCTGACGAAACAGCGCTGGTTCAGGCACGGCGGGCAGTGGTGGAATCGGCAGCGCCGACGAAATCGGCAAAGTCGGCAGAATCGGCAGCGCAGATTTTTCGACGAACACGGGCTGGACGGTGGACTGTCCAGGCCAGGCAGGAAAATTCGTCGAGGGGACACGCTGAGGAAACAGCGCTGGTTCAGACACGGTGGGCGCAGTGTTGGAATCGGCAGCGCCGAGAAAATCGGCAAAGTCGGCAGAATCGGCAGCAGGTGCTGGCGATGAGTCAGGACGGACTGGATAGTCCAAGGCTCGATGAGAAAGACCGCTGGTTTAGACACTGGGGCAGTGGCAGCCCGCGGGGCAGTGTCGGCAGACTCGGCAGCAGTGTCTGCCGATTCGGCAGCGTTGGCTTGTTGGCGCGGGGGGCCGATGCGAGTGGGGACTTGGGCAGCGGGCAGTGAAAGCAAGAGTTTCCCCGATGCTGCCGGGAAAAACGCTCCCCGGGATGGCCGGGTGAGATGACCCGGCGGCCCGCGACGGGTCATTCAATTCCATGCCCCGTCAACATAACTCCCGATGTACTGTTTGCTTTTTCGGAAGAAGAGATCCATCCCCCCATCCTCGGCCAGCCAAAAACGCTCCAATTAATGGCCGGGTGAGATGACCCGGCGGCCCGCGACGCGTCATTCAAATCACTGCCCTATCGGCTACAACTGCTGATGGGTGGGATTAGAGGCCTGCCATGGTGGTGAGGGGCGGCGAGGACCGTGAAAGCTAGAGTTTTTCAGAGGCTGCCGGGAAAAAGGCCCCTCGGGTGGCGGGGTGCGAGGACCAGGCGCGTCATTCAATTCTCTTCCCTATCAACTTGGCTCCCGTTGGCGGGATTGGAGGCCTACTGTTTGTTACAGGGCTAAAATCGTCAGGGGAAGAGCTGACGAAACAATGCTGGTTTGGATGCAGGGGGTAGTGTTGGAATCGGCAGCGCGGACAAAATCGGCAAAGTCGACAAAAAAGACTGTTGGTCTGGACATCGGGGCAGCGGCAGCCATGCCGACAGGGGGGGAAATCGGCAGCGCAGATTTGTGCAGCTGCAGGTTCGTCGGGGAAATCGGCAGCGCAGATTTTTCGATGAACATGGGCTGGAAGATGGACTGTCCAGGCCAGGCAGGGAAATTCGTCAAGGGGACACGCTGACGAAAGTAGGCTCGTCGGTGAAAATCGGCAGCGCAGATTTTTCGACGAACAGGGGCTGGATGCTGGACCGGCCGGGCCAGGCAGGAAAATTCGTCAGGGGGGCACGCTGACGAAAAGAGGGGCTGCCGCGTGGAAAATCGGCAGCGCAGATTTTTCGACGAACATTCGTCAGGGGGGCACGCTGACGAAAAGAGGGGCTGCCGCGTGGAAAATCGGCAGCGCAGATTTTTCGACGAACAGGGGCTGGATGCTGGACCGGCCGGGCCAGGCAGGAAAATTCGTCAGGGGGGCACGCTGACGAAAAGAGGGGCTGCCGCGTGGAAAATCGGCAGCGCAGATTTTTCGACGAACATTCGTCAGGGGGGCACGCTGAGGAAAACAGGGGCTGCCGCGTGGAAAATCGGCAGCGCAGATTTTTCGACGAACATTCGTCAGGGGGGCACGCTGAGGAAAACAGGGGCTGCCGCGTGGAAAATCGGCAGCGCAGATTTTTCGACGAACAGGGGCTGGATGCTGGACCGGCCGGGCCAGGCAGGAAAATTCGTCAGGGGGGCACGCTGACGAAAAGAGGGGCTGCCGCGTGGAAAATCGGCAGCGCAGATTTTTCGACGAACAGGGGCTGGATGCTGGACCGGCCGGGCCAGGCAGGAAAATTCGTCAGGGGGGCACGCTGACGAAAAGAGGGGCTGCCGCGTGGAAAATCGGCAGCGCAGATTTTTCGACGAACAGGGG
>NC_084853.1:9165418-9170418 GCF_951802175.1 Populus nigra
GGGGGCAGCGGCAGCCATGCCAACAGGGGGGAATCGGCAGCGCAGATTTTTCGACGAACATGGGCTGGACGCTGGACTGGCCGGGCCATGCAGGAAAATTCATCGAGGGGACACGCTGAAGAAACAGCGCTGGTTTAGACACGGTGGGCGCTAGTGTTGGAATCGGCAGCGCCGATGAAACCGGCAAAGTCGGCAGAATTGGCAGCGGGTGCTGGCGATGGGTCTGGACGGGCTGGATAGTCCAAGGCTCGACGAGAAAGACCGCAGGTTGAGACACTGGGGCAGTGGCAGCCCGCGGGACAGTGTTGGCAGATTCGGCAGCGCAGATTTGTGCGGCTGCAGGTTCGTCGGGGAAAATCGGCAGCGCAGATTTTTCGACGAACATGGGCTGGACGATGGACTGTCCAGGCCAGGCAGGAAAATTTGTCGAGGGGACACGCTGACGAAACAGCGCTGGTTCAGGCACGGGGGGCAGTGTTGGAATCGGCAGCGCCGACGAAATCGGCAAAGTCGGCAGAATCGGCAGCGCAGATTTTTCGACGAACATGGGCTGGACGCTGGACTGGCCGGGCCATGCAGGAAAATTCATCGAGGGGACACGCTGACGAAACAGCGCTGGTTCAGGCACGGCGGGCAGTGTTGGAATCGGCAGCGCCGACGAAATCGGCAAAGTCGGCAGAATCGGCAGCGGGTGCTGGCGATGGGTCTGGACGGGCTGGATAGTCCAAGGCTCGACGAGAAAGACTGCTGGTTTAGACACTGGGGCAGTGGCAGCCCGCGGGACAGTGTCGGCAGATTCGGCAGCGCAGATTTGTGCGGCTGCAGGTTCGTCGGGGAAAATCGGCAGCGCAGATTTTGCGACGAACATGGGCTGGACGATGGACTGTCCAGGCCAGGCAGGAAAATTTGTCGAGGGGACACGCTGACGAAACAGCGCTGGTTCAGGCACGGCGGGCAGTGGTGGAATCGGCAGCGCCGACGAAATCGGCAAAGTCGGCAGAATCGGCAGCGCAGATTTTTCGACGAACACGGGCTGGACGGTGGACTGTCCAGGCCAGGCAGGAAAATTCGTCGAGGGGACACGCTGAGGAAACAGCGCTGGTTCAGACACGGTGGGCGCAGTGTTGGAATCGGCAGCGCCGAGAAAATCGGCAAAGTCGGCAGAATCGGCAGCAGGTGCTGGCGATGAGTCAGGACGGACTGGATAGTCCAAGGCTCGATGAGAAAGACCGCTGGTTTAGACACTGGGGCAGTGGCAGCCCGCGGGGCAGTGTCGGCAGACTCGGCAGCAGTGTCTGCCGATTCGGCAGCGTTGGCTTGTTGGCGCGGGGGGCCGATGCGAGTGGGGACTTGGGCAGCGGGCAGTGAAAGCAAGAGTTTCCCCGATGCTGCCGGGAAAAACGCTCCCCGGGATGGCCGGGTGAGATGACCCGGCGGCCCGCGACGGGTCATTCAATTCCATGCCCCGTCAACATAACTCCCGATGTACTGTTTGCTTTTTCGGAAGAAGAGATCCATCCCCCCATCCTCGGCCAGCCAAAAACGCTCCAATTAATGGCCGGGTGAGATGACCCGGCGGCCCGCGACGCGTCATTCAAATCACTGCCCTATCGGCTACAACTGCTGATGGGTGGGATTAGAGGCCTGCCATGGTGGTGAGGGGCGGCGAGGACCGTGAAAGCTAGAGTTTTTCAGAGGCTGCCGGGAAAAAGGCCCCTCGGGTGGCGGGGTGCGAGGACCAGGCGCGTCATTCAATTCTCTTCCCTATCAACTTGGCTCCCGTTGGCGGGATTGGAGGCCTACTGTTTGTTACAGGGCTAAAATCGTCAGGGGAAGAGCTGACGAAACAATGCTGGTTTGGATGCAGGGGGTAGTGTTGGAATCGGCAGCGCGGACAAAATCGGCAAAGTCGACAAAAAAGACTGTTGGTCTGGACATCGGGGCAGCGGCAGCCATGCCGACAGGGGGGGAAATCGGCAGCGCAGATTTGTGCAGCTGCAGGTTCGTCGGGGAAATCGGCAGCGCAGATTTTTCGATGAACATGGGCTGGAAGATGGACTGTCCAGGCCAGGCAGGGAAATTCGTCAAGGGGACACGCTGACGAAAGTAGGCTCGTCGGTGAAAATCGGCAGCGCAGATTTTTCGACGAACAGGGGCTGGATGCTGGACCGGCCGGGCCAGGCAGGAAAATTCGTCAGGGGGGCACGCTGACGAAAAGAGGGGCTGCCGCGTGGAAAATCGGCAGCGCAGATTTTTCGACGAACATTCGTCAGGGGGGCACGCTGACGAAAAGAGGGGCTGCCGCGTGGAAAATCGGCAGCGCAGATTTTTCGACGAACAGGGGCTGGATGCTGGACCGGCCGGGCCAGGCAGGAAAATTCGTCAGGGGGGCACGCTGACGAAAAGAGGGGCTGCCGCGTGGAAAATCGGCAGCGCAGATTTTTCGACGAACATTCGTCAGGGGGGCACGCTGAGGAAAACAGGGGCTGCCGCGTGGAAAATCGGCAGCGCAGATTTTTCGACGAACATTCGTCAGGGGGGCACGCTGAGGAAAACAGGGGCTGCCGCGTGGAAAATCGGCAGCGCAGATTTTTCGACGAACAGGGGCTGGATGCTGGACCGGCCGGGCCAGGCAGGAAAATTCGTCAGGGGGGCACGCTGACGAAAAGAGGGGCTGCCGCGTGGAAAATCGGCAGCGCAGATTTTTCGACGAACAGGGGCTGGATGCTGGACCGGCCGGGCCAGGCAGGAAAATTCGTCAGGGGGGCACGCTGACGAAAAGAGGGGCTGCCGCGTGGAAAATCGGCAGCGCAGATTTTTCGACGAACAGGGGCTGGACTGGCCGGGCCAGGCAGGAAAATTCGTCAGGGGGGCACGCTGACGAAAACAGGGGCTGCCGCGTGGAAAATCGGCAGCGCAGATTTTTCGACGAACAGGGGCTGGACTGCCGGGCCAGGCAGGAAAATTCGTCAGGGGGGCACGCTGACGAAAGTAGGCTCGTCGTGGAAAATCAGCAGCGCAGATTTTTCGACGAACAGGGGCTGGACGCTGGACTGGGCCAGGCAGGAAAATTCGTCAGGGGGGCACGCTGACGAAAACAGGGGCTGCCGCGTGGAATGGCAGCCTACACGCAGATGCGAATTCGGCAGCGCACGATGGCTTGAGCAGGTCATGGGTTCGACTTGGCGCGATCTGAAACCTGGACGAGGGACTGTCGACGCTGGACGAGCCAGCGCGGTGGCCTGTCGTGCCCCGTTCAGGGGGGGCCTGCCGCGGAGACAGCCCTCGCGGGCTCGACAGCGCAGGCCAGCGTCCCCGACGTCGCTGGCCGCGGCAGGCGAGCTGCCGGGGTTCCCGCATTCCTACAAGAAAACGTCGTGCTTTCCACATGAAACCAATCCAGTAAAATCAGCCATATTTTTATGAGGCTGCCCACTGAATTTGGGGTCATTCCGGGCCGGTTCCTAGTTTTGCGGATTTACTCGATTTCTAATGGTAGGAAAATTAAAACAAATACTTCCCGACCTCGAAAAATTCTGGGAAAATTAATGAAGGTGGATTGGATTTTTGCCAACCTCTCTGCAAAATTTCAGCTCAAAATACCAAGAAATGAATTTTTTAGAGGGGGGGTGACAGCTGGGACCTAGTAGTGTCTCCCCCTGCCAGAGCTGCAATGACACTTATTGCTCTTTAGGGAGCCACCAGGCCGGCGCCCCTCAAAGACCACACGCGCGCGCGCGCCCGCCCGCGCTGGGCGCTGGGGCGCTGGGGCCTGAGGGCCTGGGGCCCTTGGGGGCCCTTGGGCGCTTGGGCGCGCGCGCGCGGCCCCCGCAGCCATGCCGCGCCGCGCGACGCGCGGACAGCCCCTGCTGGCTTGCTCTCTCGCCCGCGGGGGGGCTGCCTTCGGGCCCTGGCCCCCCGCGTTCTGGCCTGCCCCCTGCGGGGGAGAGGCTAGGCGCTGCAGGGGCCAGCCCGACGTCGCTGGCCGCGGCAGGCGACAGCCCCTGCTGGCTTGCTCTCTCGCCCGCGGGGGGGCTGCCTTCGGGCCCTGGCCCCCCGCGTTCTGGCCTGCCCCCTGCGGGGGAGAGGCTAGGCGCTGCAGGGGCCAGCCCGACGTCGCTGGCCGCGGCAGGCGACAGCCCCTGCTGGCTTGCTCTCTCGCCCGCGGGGGGGCTGCCTTCGGGCCCTGGCCCCCCGCGTTCTGGCCTGCCCCCCGCGTGGGAGAGGCTAGGCGCTGCAGGGGCCAGCCCGACGTCGCTGGCCGCGGCAGGCGACAGCCCCTGCTGGCTTGCTCTCTCGCCCGCGGGGGGGCTGCCTTCGGGCCCTGGCCCCCCGCGTTCTGGCCTGCCCCCCGCGTGGGAGAGGCTAGGCGCTGCAGGGGCCAGCCCGACGTCGCTGGCCGCGGCAGGCGAGCCGCCGGGGTTCCCGCATTCCTACAACAAAACGTCGTGCTTTCCACATGAAATCAATCCAGTAAAATCAGCCATATTTTTATGAGGCTGCCCACTGAATTTGGGGTCATTCCGGGCCGGTTCCTATTTTTTCCGATTTCCTCGATTTTTAATGGTAGGAAAATAAAAAAAAATACTTCCCGACCTCGAAAAATTCTGGAAAAATTAATAAAGTTGGATTGGATTTTTGCCAACCTCTGTGCAAAATTTCAGCTCAAAATACCAAGAAATGAATTTTTTAGAGGGGGGGTGACAGCTGGGACCTAGTAGTGTCTCCCCCTGCCAGAGCTTCAATGACACTTATTGCTCTTTAGGGGGGTGCCCCCTGACTGGCCATGGGGCGCGCTGGCCTGGCGCCCATAGGCCTGCCGCGGGGGATATGTGGGCTGTTGCTAAACTCGGACTAAGGTGGGGGGCCTCATGGCCCGAAGTATTGCCGGCATCGATGACCCGTTTTCCGGCCGGCGACGACCCGATTCCGGCCACCGTCTTCGGGACCCGCTCCAAGCCGTCGGGCGCGTTGGGGCTGCTTATCCGCGGCGTGGGCGT
>NC_084853.1:9180418-9182918 GCF_951802175.1 Populus nigra
TTCGATGAACATGGGCTGGAAGATGGACTGTCCAGGCCAGGCAGGGAAATTCGTCAAGGGGACACGCTGACGAAAGTAGGCTCGTCGGTGAAAATCGGCAGCGCAGATTTTTCGACGAACAGGGGCTGGATGCTGGACCGGCCGGGCCAGGCAGGAAAATTCGTCAGGGGGGCACGCTGACGAAAAGAGGGGCTGCCGCGTGGAAAATCGGCAGCGCAGATTTTTCGACGAACATTCGTCAGGGGGGCACGCTGACGAAAAGAGGGGCTGCCGCGTGGAAAATCGGCAGCGCAGATTTTTCGACGAACAGGGGCTGGATGCTGGACCGGCCGGGCCAGGCAGGAAAATTCGTCAGGGGGGCACGCTGACGAAAAGAGGGGCTGCCGCGTGGAAAATCGGCAGCGCAGATTTTTCGACGAACATTCGTCAGGGGGGCACGCTGAGGAAAACAGGGGCTGCCGCGTGGAAAATCGGCAGCGCAGATTTTTCGACGAACATTCGTCAGGGGGGCACGCTGAGGAAAACAGGGGCTGCCGCGTGGAAAATCGGCAGCGCAGATTTTTCGACGAACAGGGGCTGGATGCTGGACCGGCCGGGCCAGGCAGGAAAATTCGTCAGGGGGGCACGCTGACGAAAAGAGGGGCTGCCGCGTGGAAAATCGGCAGCGCAGATTTTTCGACGAACAGGGGCTGGATGCTGGACCGGCCGGGCCAGGCAGGAAAATTCGTCAGGGGGGCACGCTGACGAAAAGAGGGGCTGCCGCGTGGAAAATCGGCAGCGCAGATTTTTCGACGAACAGGGGCTGGACTGGCCGGGCCAGGCAGGAAAATTCGTCAGGGGGGCACGCTGACGAAAACAGGGGCTGCCGCGTGGAAAATCGGCAGCGCAGATTTTTCGACGAACAGGGGCTGGACTGGCCGGGCCAGGCAGGAAAATTCGTCAGGGGGGCACGCTGACGAAAGTAGGCTCGTCGTGGAAAATCAGCAGCGCAGATTTTTCGACGAACAGGGGCTGGACGCTGGACTGGGCCAGGCAGGAAAATTCGTCAGGGGGGCACGCTGACGAAAACAGGGGCTGCCGCGTGGAATGGCAGCCTACACGCAGATGCGAATTCGGCAGCGCACGATGGCTTGAGCAGGTCATGGGTTCGACTTGGCGCGATCTGAAACCTGGACGAGGGACTGTCGACGCTGGACGAGCCAGCGCGGTGGCCTGTCGTGCCCCGTTCAGGGGGGGCCTGCTGCGGAGACAGCCCTCGCGGGCTCGACAGCGCAGGCCAGCGTCCCCGACGTCGCTGGCCGCGGCAGGCGAGCTGCCGGGGTTCCCGCATTCCTACAAGAAAACGTCGTGCTTTCCACATGAAACCAATCCAGTAAAATCAGCCATATTTTTATGAGGCTGCCCACTGAATTTGGGGTCATTCCGGGCCGGTTCCTAGTTTTGCGGATTTACTCGATTTCTAATGGTAGGAAAATTAAAACAAATACTTCCCGACCTCGAAAAATTCTGGGAAAATTAATGAAGGTGGATTGGATTTTTGCCAACCTCTCTGCAAAATTTCAGCTCAAAATACCAAGAAATGAATTTTTTAGAGGGGGGGTGACAGCTGGGACCTAGTAGTGTCTCCCCCTGCCAGAGCTGCAATGACACTTATTGCTCTTTAGGGAGCCACCAGGCCGGCGCCCCTCAAAGACCACACGCGCGCGCGCGCCCGCCCGCGCTGGGCGCTGGGGCGCTGGGGCCTGAGGGCCTGGGGCCCTTGGGGGCCCTTGGGCGCTTGGGCGCGCGCGCGCGGCCCCCGCAGCCATGCCGCGCCGCGCGACGCGCGGACAGCCCCTGCTGGCTTGCTCTCTCGCCCGCGGGGGGGCTGCCTTCGGGCCCTGGCCCCCCGCGTTCTGGCCTGCCCCCTGCGGGGGAGAGGCTAGGCGCTGCAGGGGCCAGCCCGACGTCGCTGGCCGCGGCAGGCGACAGCCCCTGCTGGCTTGCTCTCTCGCCCGCGGGGGGGCTGCCTTCGGGCCCTGGCCCCCCGCGTTCTGGCCTGCCCCCCGCGTGGGAGAGGCTAGGCGCTGCAGGGGCCAGCCCGACGTCGCTGGCCGCGGCAGGCGACAGCCCCTGCTGGCTTGCTCTCTCGCCCGCGGGGGGGCTGCCTTCGGGCCCTGGCCCCCCGCGTTCTGGCCTGCCCCCCGCGTGGGAGAGGCTAGGCGCTGCTTGGGCCAGCCCGACGTCGCTGGCCGCGGCAGGCGAGCCGCCGGGGTTCCCGCATTCCTACAACAAAACGTCGTGCTTTCCACATGAAATCAATCCAGTAAAATCAGCCATATTTTTATGAGGCTGCCCACTGAATTTGGGGTCATTCCGGGCCGGTTCCTATTTTTTCCGATTTCCTCGATTTTTAATGGTAGGAAAATAAAAAAAAATACTTCCCGACCTCGAAAAATTCTGGAAAAATTAATAAAGTTGGATTGGATTTTTGCCAACCTCTGTGCAAAATTTCAGCTCA
>NC_084853.1:9192918-9195418 GCF_951802175.1 Populus nigra
TGCCGGGAAAAAGGCCCCTCGGGTGGCGGGGTGCGAGGACCAGGCGCGTCATTCAATTCTCTTCCCTATCAACTTGGCTCCCGTTGGCGGGATTGGAGGCCTACTGTTTGTTACAGGGCTAAAATCGTCAGGGGAAGAGCTGACGAAACAATGCTGGTTTGGATGCAGGGGGTAGTGTTGGAATCGGCAGCGCGGACAAAATCGGCAAAGTCGACAAAAAAGACTGTTGGTCTGGACATCGGGGCAGCGGCAGCCATGCCGACAGGGGGGGAAATCGGCAGCGCAGATTTGTGCAGCTGCAGGTTCGTCGGGGAAATCGGCAGCGCAGATTTTTCGATGAACATGGGCTGGAAGATGGACTGTCCAGGCCAGGCAGGGAAATTCGTCAAGGGGACACGCTGACGAAAGTAGGCTCGTCGGTGAAAATCGGCAGCGCAGATTTTTCGACGAACAGGGGCTGGATGCTGGACCGGCCGGGCCAGGCAGGAAAATTCGTCAGGGGGGCACGCTGACGAAAAGAGGGGCTGCCGCGTGGAAAATCGGCAGCGCAGATTTTTCGACGAACATTCGTCAGGGGGGCACGCTGACGAAAAGAGGGGCTGCCGCGTGGAAAATCGGCAGCGCAGATTTTTCGACGAACAGGGGCTGGATGCTGGACCGGCCGGGCCAGGCAGGAAAATTCGTCAGGGGGGCACGCTGACGAAAAGAGGGGCTGCCGCGTGGAAAATCGGCAGCGCAGATTTTTCGACGAACATTCGTCAGGGGGGCACGCTGAGGAAAACAGGGGCTGCCGCGTGGAAAATCGGCAGCGCAGATTTTTCGACGAACATTCGTCAGGGGGGCACGCTGAGGAAAACAGGGGCTGCCGCGTGGAAAATCGGCAGCGCAGATTTTTCGACGAACAGGGGCTGGATGCTGGACCGGCCGGGCCAGGCAGGAAAATTCGTCAGGGGGGCACGCTGACGAAAAGAGGGGCTGCCGCGTGGAAAATCGGCAGCGCAGATTTTTCGACGAACAGGGGCTGGATGCTGGACCGGCCGGGCCAGGCAGGAAAATTCGTCAGGGGGGCACGCTGACGAAAAGAGGGGCTGCCGCGTGGAAAATCGGCAGCGCAGATTTTTCGACGAACAGGGGCTGGACTGGCCGGGCCAGGCAGGAAAATTCGTCAGGGGGGCACGCTGACGAAAACAGGGGCTGCCGCGTGGAAAATCGGCAGCGCAGATTTTTCGACGAACAGGGGCTGGACTGGCCGGGCCAGGCAGGAAAATTCGTCAGGGGGGCACGCTGACGAAAGTAGGCTCGTCGTGGAAAATCAGCAGCGCAGATTTTTCGACGAACAGGGGCTGGACGCTGGACTGGGCCAGGCAGGAAAATTCGTCAGGGGGGCACGCTGACGAAAACAGGGGCTGCCGCGTGGAATGGCAGCCTACACGCAGATGCGAATTCGGCAGCGCACGATGGCTTGAGCAGGTCATGGGTTCGACTTGGCGCGATCTGAAACCTGGACGAGGGACTGTCGACGCTGGACGAGCCAGCGCGGTGGCCTGTCGTGCCCCGTTCAGGGGGGGCCTGCCGCGGAGACAGCCCTCGCGGGCTCGACAGCGCAGGCCAGCGTCCCCGACGTCGCTGGCCGCGGCAGGCGAGCTGCCGGGGTTCCCGCATTCCTACAAGAAAACGTCGTGCTTTCCACATGAAACCAATCCAGTAAAATCAGCCATATTTTTATGAGGCTGCCCACTGAATTTGGGGTCATTCCGGGCCGGTTCCTAGTTTTGCGGATTTACTCGATTTCTAATGGTAGGAAAATTAAAACAAATACTTCCCGACCTCGAAAAATTCTGGGAAAATTAATGAAGGTGGATTGGATTTTTGCCAACCTCTCTGCAAAATTTCAGCTCAAAATACCAAGAAATGAATTTTTTAGAGGGGGGGTGACAGCTGGGACCTAGTAGTGTCTCCCCCTGCCATAGTAGTGTCTCCCCCTGCCAGAGCTGCAATGACACTTATTGCTCTTTAGGGAGCCACCAGGCCGGCGCCCCTCAAAGACCACACGCGCGCAGCGCGCCCGCCCGCGCTGGGCGCTGGGGCGCTGGGGCCTGAGGGCCTGGGGCCCTTGGGGGCCCTTGGGCGCTTGGGCGCGCGCGCGCGGCCCCCGCAGCCATGCCGCGCCGCGCGACGCGCGGACAGCCCCTGCTGGCTTGCTCTCTCGCCCGCGGGGGGGCTGCCTTCGGGCCCTGGCCCCCCGCGTTCTGGCCTGCCCCCTGCGGGGGAGAGGCTAGGCGCTGCAGGGGCCAGCCCGACGTCGCTGGCCGCGGCAGGCGACAGCCCCTGCTGGCTTGCTCTCTCGCCCGCGGGGGGGCTGCCTTCGGGCCCTGGCCCCCCGCGTTCTGGCCTGCCCCCCGCGTGGGAGAGGCTAGGCGCTGCAGGGGCCAGCCCGACGTCGCTGGCCGCGGCAGGCGACAGCCCCTGCTGGCTTGCTCTCTCGCCCGCGGGGGGGCTG
>NC_084853.1:9205418-9215418 GCF_951802175.1 Populus nigra
GGACTTGGGCAGCGGGCAGTGAAAGCAAGAGTTTCCCCGATGCTGCCGGGAAAAACGCTCCCCGGGATGGCCGGGTGAGATGACCCGGCGGCCCGCGACGGGTCATTCAATTCCATGCCCCGTCAACATAACTCCCGATGTACTGTTTGCTTTTTCGGAAGAAGAGATCCATCCCCCCATCCTCGGCCAGCCAAAAACGCTCCAATTAATGGCCGGGTGAGATGACCCGGCGGCCCGCGACGCGTCATTCAAATCACTGCCCTATCGGCTACAACTGCTGATGGGTGGGATTAGAGGCCTGCCATGGTGGTGAGGGGCGGCGAGGACCGTGAAAGCTAGAGTTTTTCAGAGGCTGCCGGGAAAAAGGCCCCTCGGGTGGCGGGGTGCGAGGACCAGGCGCGTCATTCAATTCTCTTCCCTATCAACTTGGCTCCCGTTGGCGGGATTGGAGGCCTACTGTTTGTTACAGGGCTAAAATCGTCAGGGGAAGAGCTGACGAAACAATGCTGGTTTGGATGCAGGGGGTAGTGTTGGAATCGGCAGCGCGGACAAAATCGGCAAAGTCGACAAAAAAGACTGTTGGTCTGGACATCGGGGCAGCGGCAGCCATGCCGACAGGGGGGGAAATCGGCAGCGCAGATTTGTGCAGCTGCAGGTTCGTCGGGGAAATCGGCAGCGCAGATTTTTCGATGAACATGGGCTGGAAGATGGACTGTCCAGGCCAGGCAGGGAAATTCGTCAAGGGGACACGCTGACGAAAGTAGGCTCGTCGGTGAAAATCGGCAGCGCAGATTTTTCGACGAACAGGGGCTGGATGCTGGACCGGCCGGGCCAGGCAGGAAAATTCGTCAGGGGGGCACGCTGACGAAAAGAGGGGCTGCCGCGTGGAAAATCGGCAGCGCAGATTTTTCGACGAACATTCGTCAGGGGGGCACGCTGACGAAAAGAGGGGCTGCCGCGTGGAAAATCGGCAGCGCAGATTTTTCGACGAACAGGGGCTGGATGCTGGACCGGCCGGGCCAGGCAGGAAAATTCGTCAGGGGGGCACGCTGACGAAAAGAGGGGCTGCCGCGTGGAAAATCGGCAGCGCAGATTTTTCGACGAACATTCGTCAGGGGGGCACGCTGAGGAAAACAGGGGCTGCCGCGTGGAAAATCGGCAGCGCAGATTTTTCGACGAACATTCGTCAGGGGGGCACGCTGAGGAAAACAGGGGCTGCCGCGTGGAAAATCGGCAGCGCAGATTTTTCGACGAACAGGGGCTGGATGCTGGACCGGCCGGGCCAGGCAGGAAAATTCGTCAGGGGGGCACGCTGACGAAAAGAGGGGCTGCCGCGTGGAAAATCGGCAGCGCAGATTTTTCGACGAACAGGGGCTGGATGCTGGACCGGCCGGGCCAGGCAGGAAAATTCGTCAGGGGGGCACGCTGACGAAAAGAGGGGCTGCCGCGTGGAAAATCGGCAGCGCAGATTTTTCGACGAACAGGGGCTGGACTGGCCGGGCCAGGCAGGAAAATTCGTCAGGGGGGCACGCTGACGAAAACAGGGGCTGCCGCGTGGAAAATCGGCAGCGCAGATTTTTCGACGAACAGGGGCTGGACTGGCCGGGCCAGGCAGGAAAATTCGTCAGGGGGGCACGCTGACGAAAGTAGGCTCGTCGTGGAAAATCAGCAGCGCAGATTTTTCGACGAACAGGGGCTGGACGCTGGACTGGGCCAGGCAGGAAAATTCGTCAGGGGGGCACGCTGACGAAAACAGGGGCTGCCGCGTGGAATGGCAGCCTACACGCAGATGCGAATTCGGCAGCGCACGATGGCTTGAGCAGGTCATGGGTTCGACTTGGCGCGATCTGAAACCTGGACGAGGGACTGTCGACGCTGGACGAGCCAGCGCGGTGGCCTGTCGTGCCCCGTTCAGGGGGGGCCTGCCGCGGAGACAGCCCTCGCGGGCTCGACAGCGCAGGCCAGCGTCCCCGACGTCGCTGGCCGCGGCAGGCGAGCTGCCGGGGTTCCCGCATTCCTACAAGAAAACGTCGTGCTTTCCACATGAAACCAATCCAGTAAAATCAGCCATATTTTTATGAGGCTGCCCACTGAATTTGGGGTCATTCCGGGCCGGTTCCTAGTTTTGCGGATTTACTCGATTTCTAATGGTAGGAAAATTAAAACAAATACTTCCCGACCTCGAAAAATTCTGGGAAAATTAATGAAGGTGGATTGGATTTTTGCCAACCTCTCTGCAAAATTTCAGCTCAAAATACCAAGAAATGAATTTTTTAGAGGGGGGGTGACAGCTGGGACCTAGTAGTGTCTCCCCCTGCCAGAGCTGCAATGACACTTATTGCTCTTTAGGGAGCCACCAGGCCGGCGCCCCTCAAAGACCACACGCGCGCGCGCGCCCGCCCGCGCTGGGCGCTGGGGCGCTGGGGCCTGAGGGCCTGGGGCCCTTGGGGGCCCTTGGGCGCTTGGGCGCGCGCGCGCGGCCCCCGCAGCCATGCCGCGCCGCGCGACGCGCGGACAGCCCCTGCTGGCTTGCTCTCTCGCCCGCGGGGGGGCTGCCTTCGGGCCCTGGCCCCCCGCGTTCTGGCCTGCCCCCTGCGGGGGAGAGGCTAGGCGCTGCAGGGGCCAGCCCGACGTCGCTGGCCGCGGCAGGCGACAGCCCCTGCTGGCTTGCTCTCTCGCCCGCGGGGGGGCTGCCTTCGGGCCCTGGCCCCCCGCGTTCTGGCCTGCCCCCTGCGGGGGAGAGGCTAGGCGCTGCAGGGGCCAGCCCGACGTCGCTGGCCGCGGCAGGCGACAGCCCCTGCTGGCTTGCTCTCTCGCCCGCGGGGGGGCTGCCTTCGGGCCCTGGCCCCCCGCGTTCTGGCCTGCCCCCCGCGTGGGAGAGGCTAGGCGCTGCAGGGGCCAGCCCGACGTCGCTGGCCGCGGCAGGCGACAGCCCCTGCTGGCTTGCTCTCTCGCCCGCGGGGGGGCTGCCTTCGGGCCCTGGCCCCCCGCGTTCTGGCCTGCCCCCCGCGTGGGAGAGGCTAGGCGCTGCTTGGGCCAGCCCGACGTCGCTGGCCGCGGCAGGCGAGCCGCCGGGGTTCCCGCATTCCTACAACAAAACGTCGTGCTTTCCACATGAAATCAATCCAGTAAAATCAGCCATATTTTTATGAGGCTGCCCACTGAATTTGGGGTCATTCCGGGCCGGTTCCTATTTTTTCCGATTTCCTCGATTTTTAATGGTAGGAAAATAAAAAAAAATACTTCCCGACCTCGAAAAATTCTGGAAAAATTAATAAAGTTGGATTGGATTTTTGCCAACCTCTGTGCAAAATTTCAGCTCAAAATACCAAGAAATGAATTTTTTAGAGGGGGGGTGACAGCTGGGACCTAGTAGTGTCTCCCCCTGCCAGAGCTTCAATGACACTTATTGCTCTTTAGGGGGGTGCCCCCTGACTGGCCATGGGGCGCGCTGGCCTGGCGCCCATAGGCCTGCCGCGGGGGATATGTGGGCTGTTGCTAAACTCGGACTAAGGTGGGGGGCCTCATGGCCCGAAGTATTGCCGGCATCGATGACCCGTTTTCCGGCCGGCGACGACCCGATTCCGGCCACCGTCTTCGGGACCCGCTCCAAGCCGTCGGGCGCGTTGGGGCTGCTTATCCGCGGCGTGGGCGTGGCATTCATTTGCCGTGCTTGTGCCAAGGTGCTGGCAGCTGCTGCGCGGCTGTCTGCTTGCCGCGACGTCACGGCGGCGGTGGCCGCTGCCCCTGCTCGCAAGTCGGAGGCCTGGCCGACGTGGCTGGTGCGGACCGCCGAGCTTGGGGATTGCGAGGAGAGCTCTACGCTGGCGTGGGCGTGGCATTAAATTGCCGTGCGCGCGCCCATGCGTTGGCTCTCCTCGCAATCCCCGACCTCGTGGCGTGACGTGCCCGCTGCCGAGGCCTGGCCTCCGTCTTGCGAGCCGGGGCTGACAGCCCCCCGCATGATTGTCCCTGTCGTTCCCCCCCGCGGCCTGTCCCTTGTCCCTTCGAGATCCTTCGCCTCCGGCTGCGGTGGCAGCTGCCCGTGCTCGCAAGATGGAGGCCTGGCCGACGCGGCTGGTGCGGACCGCCGAGCTTGGGGATTGCGAGGAGAGCTCTACGCTGGCGTGGGCGTGGCATTAAATTGTCGTGCGCGCGCCCATGCGTTGGCTCTCCTCGCAATCCCCGATCTCGTGGCGTGACGTGCCCGCTGCCGAGGCCTGGCCTCCGTCTTGCGAGCCGGGGCAGACAGCCCCCCGCATGATTGTCCCTGTCGTTTCCCCCCGTGGCCTGTCGCTTGTCCCTTCGAGATCCTTCGCGTCCGGCTTGTTGCTTGTCCCTTCGAGATACTTCGCGTCCAGCGGTGCGGGCACGATCTCGCTCGGGTGTTTCCACTTGCTCTCGTGGCCGTGGTTCGCTCGTCGGGATTGTTGTCGCGTGTACGCAGAGTCGCATGAGCGGTAATCGGGCTGTCCGTGTCGGCAGGCTCCGTGCTGGTGCACCGAACTGTCGGCCTGCTGCCCCCATCACTCTCGGCCCAAGGCCCCCTGGGTGCCTTGCGGCGAGGCGGGGTTCCTGTGCTGCGTACCCACTTCGGTGGAACTCGAATGTGAAGCTGTCCCTCTCCCCGCCGCGCGCCTCCTCGGGGGCGCGGGGCGAGCCTAGCAGTGGCGCCCGTGTTCCAGTCGAGCGGACTCCCGCCGAACTGGCCCGCGCGCGATCGCTCGTGCTTTCGGATGCAGAATGCGATGCCGGCGCGGGGGCCTCCGCCCCTGCGACCGCCCATTTCGAGCCGCTCGTGCCCGATAAGAACGACTTCCTCGCCCGTCTCGTCCCCCCTCGTCTCATCGGCGTCGGGGATCGTGCGGGTCGTGGTGTCGCCAAGGAATGCTACCTGGTTGATCCTGCCAGTAGTCATATGCTTGTCTCAAAGATTAAGCCATGCATGTGTAAGTATGAACTAATTCAGACTGTGAAACTGCGAATGGCTCATTAAATCAGTTATAGTTTGTTTGATGGTATTTGCTACTCGGATAACCGTAGTAATTCTAGAGCTAATACGTGCAACAAACCCCGACTTCTGGAAGGGACGCATTTATTAGATAAAAGGTCGACGCGGGCTCTGCCCGTTGCTCTGATGATTCATGATAACTCGACGGATCGCACGGCCTTCGTGCTGGCGACGCATCATTCAAATTTCTGCCCTATCAACTTTCGATGGTAGGATAGAGGCCTACTGTTAGGGCTCTAGGCGCGGGGACGCGCCAACGAAGGCACACTGCCTAGAATTCGGCAGCGATGGACAGCGGCAGCCTTGCATAGGCAGAAACGAATTCGGCAAGCAGCGTGCAATGATCTATGCGAGTCTTTGAGCTACGACTTGGCATGGATGTGGGGGCTTAGATACTGGACCTTCTAAGTCAGCAGAACAGGCAGTTGGGACTGCCAAGTAGACAGCCAGGAAATGGGGGAAGTGGCAGCTTCATGGGAGGCAAAACGTGGGAGCATAACTGGGGTGTTCTCCATGCCACTAAGTCCTGGAAACATGGGATCATGGGTAAGAGGTAGTGCTCCACCATGTCCTGAAAACATGGGATCATGGGATGGAGGAAGTGCTCCACTAGGTCCCGAAAATGGGGGATAATGGGGGGGAGCCTGCAGCTCATGTATGTCTATAAATAGGCTTGCCAAGCCTCTGTTGTGGTAGCATGCGATTTTGTGCATAGCACACACACTCTTTTGTGTATTCCTTTGTTGATGAGATAAATAAAGGTTGAGAGGGATTCTTGTAATCTTGTTGTGCTTGCTTGTGTTGGTTTCCTTGTTTGCGACGAAGCTATTGTGAGAACCTCTTTGGGTGAGCGAAACACGTAGTCGTAGGGAAACACGAGCGAAAAGAGTGAGGCAAGGCTGAGTCTAGTCGGGACTAGACTGCCGCATTGGGTTGAATTTCGTTGCGAAAAATTTAACCCCGTGACAATTGGTATCAGAGCACGGTTGATTCTAACAACGTGCAGCAGAAGTCATGGAAGCTATTCGGGAACGGTTGACGCGTCTTGAGACTTTGATAGGGTCGGATGAAGAAGACGAAGAACGTTCTATTATGGATCGCTTGAAGGAAGCTATGGAAAGCGCTGAAAGGGCTGAGAGCCTGTATATTTCTCTTGCGGCAGAATCGAGTGAACGATTGGCTGCTGCCGAAGAGACGATTGCCATCCTAAAGAGGGCAGTGACAAACGCTCCTATTGGGGTAAGTAATTCGAAACCTAAAGTGCCTGAACCAAAGTGTTTTGGTGGAGCAAGAAGTTCCAAAGAGCTGGAGAATTTCTTGTGGGATATGGAACAATACTTTAGTGTTGCGAAGATTGGCGCGGCTGAACAAGTGGATCTTACCGTGATGTATCTCACGGGTGATGCGAAGCTTTGGTGGCGAACGAGAACCAAAGAGGACTTAAGTGCTGGACGTCCAAAGATTGAGACGTGGGATTGTCTCAAGCAAGAGCTGAAAGAGCAGTTCCTTCCGAACAACACGTCGTGGATTGCGCGGGAGGAACTTAAAAGACTCAAACATGACAGGTCAGTTCGTGATTATGTTAAGTCTTTCAGTTCTTTGATTCTCGACATCGAGAATATGTCCGAGGAGGACAGGCTATTCAACTTCATGTCCGGATTGCAAACTTGGGCGCAAGCGGAACTAAGGCGACAGAATGTAAAGGATCTGTCCTCCGCTATTGCTGCTGCGGACAGCTTGATTGATTTTAAATCAACTACTAGAGAGGGCTATACATCAACCTCCTTCAAGTCTAAAGGAAGAAACAAGGAGGAAAGAACGAGGAAGAAGTTCGGTGGGGGTGCATCGAGGGCTACTGCCGCGGAGAAGGGCAAGGCCAAGTTTATGGGTGCACAAGGTAAGAGTACTAAACCGAACTTTACTTGCTTCATTTGTGATGGTCCTCACTTTGCGAGGGAATGTCCAAAGAGGGAGAAGTTGAATGCTATTCGGGCTGGGGATAGCGATGAGGGGGAAGGGGTAGTTACGCACGTCAACCCTATGCGTGTGATAAACTGCCTGGTAGCTAAATCAGGGGATGGGGCTGCCGAATCCCGCCCTGTCGATAGAGACTTGGCAAGGATTGATGCACTGCGGAAAGGGAAGTCAGGGGCTACGGACAATCTAATGTATGTGAAGATTGTGGTAAATGGCAAAGACGTGAATGCTATGCTGGATTCAGGTGCAACGCACACGTTTGTGGCAGATCGGCTGGTGAAAGAACTTGGCCTGCGGCTGAGTGACAGCCACACATCCATGAAGGCAGTAAACTCAAAGGCACAGAGGATTGCTGGGATGTCTTACGATGTGCCGATAACGCTGGATCAGTGGAGAGGTAAGCATGATGTGCTGGTCGTAAATCTTGACGATTACGATATTATTCTTGGCCTAGATTTCTTACGAAAAGCCAAGGTTGTCTTGATGCCTTATCTCAATGGAATGATGATTGCAAGTGAGGGATGCCCTTGTTTCGTCCCATGTTGTAATGTCGCAGCTGCGAATGTGGAGAAAAAGGGGAAGAGCTTGGTCTCGGCAATTGCTATTGATAAAGCATTGCGGAAAGGAGGGGAAGTGTTTCTGGCAACAATAGTTGACGAGAAGGCAGACCATTGTGGTGAGGTGCCGAAAGAAATTGCTAGCGTGCTGCAGCAATTCGAAGATGTGATGCCGCCTCAGCTACCCAAGAAACTCCCGCCTAGGAGGGCCATTGACCATCGAATTGAGCTGGTGCCAGGGGCGAAGCCACCTTCTCAAGCCCCTTATCGAATGTCGCCAAGGGAATTGGCAGAATTGAGGAAACAATTGGAAGAGCTGATTGACTCAGGGTTTGTCCGGCCTTCCAAGGCTCCGTATGGTGCTCCGGTTTTGTTTCAAAAGAAGGCAGATGGAAGCCTTCGCATGTGTGTGGACTACCGAGCACTTAACAAGGTAACAATCAAAAACAAATATCCTGTTCCTTTAATTCAGGATTTGATGGACAGATTGTGTGGAGCCTCAATCTTTACAAAATTGGACTTGCGATCGGGGTATTGGCAAGTGCAGGTTGCTGATGGTGATGAGCATAAAACTACTTGTGTGACAAGGTATGGCTCCTATGAGTTTCTAGTTATGCCATTTGGCCTAACAAATGCTCCAGCAACATTTTGTAATCTAATGAATGACGTGTTATATGATTTCTTAGACAATTTTGTTGTAGTCTACTTAGATGACATTGTAATCTATAGTAGAGGCATTGAAGATCATGTAACTCATCTCTCTAAAGTCCTAAGTAGGTTGAGAGAATATGAATTGTATGTAAAGAGAGAAAAGTGTGAGTTTGCAAAAGCTGAAATTATGTTCCTAGGCCACTTGATTGGGGAAGGACAAGTGAAGATGGATCCAAGGAAGATTCAAGCCATTGTTGAATGGACAGCACCAAAATCTGTCCCGGAATTGAGATCATTTTTGGGGCTTGCAAACTACTACAGACGATTCATTGAGGGTTATAGCAAGAAGACAACTCCTCTCTCGGATCTTCTCAAGAAGAGTCGGAGATGGGAATGGACGGTTGACTGTCAGCAAGCTTTTGAGAAGCTGAAGACAGCGGTAGCGTCAGCTCCAGTCTTGGGGCTGCCTGATTTTGAGAAGCCATTTGAAGTGCATACGGATGCTTCGGATAGGGCTATTGGTGGAGTACTGGTGCAAGATGGACATCCGGTTGCTTTCGAGAGTCGGAAGCTAAATGATGCGGAACAGAATTACTCGACGCATGAGAAAGAAATGACGGCAGTAGTGCACTGCCTTGGCATATGGAGAGTATATCTGTTGGGGCCGAAATTTGTTGTCAAGACTGACAATGTTGCCAACACATTCTTCTGGACGCAGAAGAAATTGTCGCAGCGACAAGCTCGGTGGCAGGAATTCTTGGCCGAATATGATTTTGTATGGAAGCACAAACCAGGAAGCCACAATCAGGTTGCGGATGCACTTAGCAGACGCGAAGTAATCGCTACTGTTCTTGCTATTGTTCAGGTGGAGTCGGACATGCTGTGTCGACTTCGTCAAGCTGCGGGGGAGGATGCAGCGTACAAGAAATTGGTTGAGCTTGTACAAGAAGGGACAATACGGAGGTATTGGTTGGAACAAGACTTACTCTATGCAAAGGGGGGTCGAATCTTCGTGCCAAAGGGAGAGCTGCGGAAACACTTATTGATGGAGACTCATGATCCGCAGTGGGCTGGACATCCAGGTAGAGAAAGGATGGTTGCTCTCCTGTCGCAGACTTATTATTGGCCGAAGATGGAGGAAGATGTAGAACTTTATGTCAGGACTTGTCTAGTGTGCCAACAAGACAAGACGTTACGGCAGCGTGAGGCAGGCTTGTTACAGCCGCTGCCGATTCCAGAAAGGCCTTGGGTATCGGTCTCAATGGATTTCGTTGTTGGTTTTCCAAAGGTGGATGGCATGAACACAATCATGGTTGTTGTGGACAGATTCACTAAGTATGCGGTGTTTGTCGCTGCCCCGACGGTGTGTACAGCCGAAGTGGCCGCTGAATTATTCTACCGCAACGTGGTGAAATACTTTGGAGTACCTTCAGACATTGTAAGTGATCGTGATGTGAGATTCACGGGTAGATTCTGGACAGCATTGTTCAACATGATGGGAACAAGGCTGAAGTTTTCGACTGCCAATCACCCGCAAACTGATGGACAAACGGAAAGGATAAATGCTTTGCTGGAGGAATATTTGAGACACTACGTGACAGCGACGCAGCGAAACTGGCTGGAGTTGCTGGATAGTGCGCAGTTTTGCTATAATCTTCAAAAATCCTCGGCAACGGAAGCAAGTCCGTTTGAGCTAGTTTTGGGAGCCCAACCCCAAACTCCTGCGGAGATTGCAGTGCAGATATCGGGTGGGAAGAGTCCAGCGGCGTACAGGTTTGCGATGGAACGGCAGGAACTGTTTGAG
>NC_084853.1:9225418-9227918 GCF_951802175.1 Populus nigra
AAATCGGCAGCGCAGATTTTTCGACGAACAGGGGCTGGATGCTGGACCGGCCGGGCCAGGCAGGAAAATTCGTCAGGGGGGCACGCTGACGAAAAGAGGGGCTGCCGCGTGGAAAATCGGCAGCGCAGATTTTTCGACGAACATTCGTCAGGGGGGCACGCTGAGGAAAACAGGGGCTGCCGCGTGGAAAATCGGCAGCGCAGATTTTTCGACGAACATTCGTCAGGGGGGCACGCTGAGGAAAACAGGGGCTGCCGCGTGGAAAATCGGCAGCGCAGATTTTTCGACGAACAGGGGCTGGATGCTGGACCGGCCGGGCCAGGCAGGAAAATTCGTCAGGGGGGCACGCTGACGAAAAGAGGGGCTGCCGCGTGGAAAATCGGCAGCGCAGATTTTTCGACGAACAGGGGCTGGATGCTGGACCGGCCGGGCCAGGCAGGAAAATTCGTCAGGGGGGCACGCTGACGAAAAGAGGGGCTGCCGCGTGGAAAATCGGCAGCGCAGATTTTTCGACGAACAGGGGCTGGACTGGCCGGGCCAGGCAGGAAAATTCGTCAGGGGGGCACGCTGACGAAAACAGGGGCTGCCGCGTGGAAAATCGGCAGCGCAGATTTTTCGACGAACAGGGGCTGGACTGGCCGGGCCAGGCAGGAAAATTCGTCAGGGGGGCACGCTGACGAAAGTAGGCTCGTCGTGGAAAATCAGCAGCGCAGATTTTTCGACGAACAGGGGCTGGACGCTGGACTGGGCCAGGCAGGAAAATTCGTCAGGGGGGCACGCTGACGAAAACAGGGGCTGCCGCGTGGAATGGCAGCCTACACGCAGATGCGAATTCGGCAGCGCACGATGGCTTGAGCAGGTCATGGGTTCGACTTGGCGCGATCTGAAACCTGGACGAGGGACTGTCGACGCTGGACGAGCCAGCGCGGTGGCCTGTCGTGCCCCGTTCAGGGGGGGCCTGCCGCGGAGACAGCCCTCGCGGGCTCGACAGCGCAGGCCAGCGTCCCCGACGTCGCTGGCCGCGGCAGGCGAGCTGCCGGGGTTCCCGCATTCCTACAAGAAAACGTCGTGCTTTCCACATGAAACCAATCCAGTAAAATCAGCCATATTTTTATGAGGCTGCCCACTGAATTTGGGGTCATTCCGGGCCGGTTCCTAGTTTTGCGGATTTACTCGATTTCTAATGGTAGGAAAATTAAAACAAATACTTCCCGACCTCGAAAAATTCTGGGAAAATTAATGAAGGTGGATTGGATTTTTGCCAACCTCTCTGCAAAATTTCAGCTCAAAATACCAAGAAATGAATTTTTTAGAGGGGGGGTGACAGCTGGGACCTAGTAGTGTCTCCCCCTGCCAGAGCTGCAATGACACTTATTGCTCTTTAGGGAGCCACCAGGCCGGCGCCCCTCAAAGACCACACGCGCGCGCGCGCCCGCCCGCGCTGGGCGCTGGGGCGCTGGGGCCTGAGGGCCTGGGGCCCTTGGGGGCCCTTGGGCGCTTGGGCGCAGCGCGCGCGGCCCCCGCAGCCATGCCGCGCCGCGCGACGCGCGGACAGCCCCTGCTGGCTTGCTCTCTCGCCCGCGGGGGGGCTGCCTTCGGGCCCTGGCCCCCCGCGTTCTGGCCTGCCCCCTGCGGGGGAGAGGCTAGGCGCTGCAGGGGCCAGCCCGACGTCGCTGGCCGCGGCAGGCGACAGCCCCTGCTGGCTTGCTCTCTCGCCCGCGGGGGGGCTGCCTTCGGGCCCTGGCCCCCCGCGTTCTGGCCTGCCCCCCGCGTGGGAGAGGCTAGGCGCTGCAGGGGCCAGCCCGACGTCGCTGGCCGCGGCAGGCGACAGCCCCTGCTGGCTTGCTCTCTCGCCCGCGGGGGGGCTGCCTTCGGGCCCTGGCCCCCCGCGTTCTGGCCTGCCCCCCGCGTGGGAGAGGCTAGGCGCTGCAGGGGCCAGCCCGACGTCGCTGGCCGCGGCAGGCGAGCCGCCGGGGTTCCCGCATTCCTACAACAAAACGTCGTGCTTTCCACATGAAATCAATCCAGTAAAATCAGCCATATTTTTATGAGGCTGCCCACTGAATTTGGGGTCATTCCGGGCCGGTTCCTATTTTTTCCGATTTCCTCGATTTTTAATGGTAGGAAAATAAAAAAAAATACTTCCCGACCTCGAAAAATTCTGGAAAAATTAATAAAGTTGGATTGGATTTTTGCCAACCTCTGTGCAAAATTTCAGCTCAAAATACCAAGAAATGAATTTTTTAGAGGGGGGGTGACAGCTGGGACCTAGTAGTGTCTCCCCCTGCCAGAGCTTCAATGACACTTATTGCTCTTTAGGGGGGTGCCCCCTGACTGGCCATGGGGCGCGCTGGCCTGGCGCCCATAGGCCTGCCGCGGGGGATATGTGGGCTGTTGCTAAACTCGGACTAAGGTGGGGGGCCTCATGGCCCGAAGTATTGCCGGCATCGATGACCCGTTTTCCGGCCGGCGACGACCCGATTCCGGCCACCGTCTTCGG
>NC_084853.1:9237918-9240418 GCF_951802175.1 Populus nigra
AGCTAGAGTTTTTCAGAGGCTGCCGGGAAAAAGGCCCCTCGGGTGGCGGGGTGCGAGGACCAGGCGCGTCATTCAATTCTCTTCCCTATCAACTTGGCTCCCGTTGGCGGGATTGGAGGCCTACTGTTTGTTACAGGGCTAAAATCGTCAGGGGAAGAGCTGACGAAACAATGCTGGTTTGGATGCAGGGGGTAGTGTTGGAATCGGCAGCGCGGACAAAATCGGCAAAGTCGACAAAAAAGACTGTTGGTCTGGACATCGGGGCAGCGGCAGCCATGCCGACAGGGGGGGAAATCGGCAGCGCAGATTTGTGCAGCTGCAGGTTCGTCGGGGAAATCGGCAGCGCAGATTTTTCGATGAACATGGGCTGGAAGATGGACTGTCCAGGCCAGGCAGGGAAATTCGTCAAGGGGACACGCTGACGAAAGTAGGCTCGTCGGTGAAAATCGGCAGCGCAGATTTTTCGACGAACAGGGGCTGGATGCTGGACCGGCCGGGCCAGGCAGGAAAATTCGTCAGGGGGGCACGCTGACGAAAAGAGGGGCTGCCGCGTGGAAAATCGGCAGCGCAGATTTTTCGACGAACATTCGTCAGGGGGGCACGCTGACGAAAAGAGGGGCTGCCGCGTGGAAAATCGGCAGCGCAGATTTTTCGACGAACAGGGGCTGGATGCTGGACCGGCCGGGCCAGGCAGGAAAATTCGTCAGGGGGGCACGCTGACGAAAAGAGGGGCTGCCGCGTGGAAAATCGGCAGCGCAGATTTTTCGACGAACATTCGTCAGGGGGGCACGCTGAGGAAAACAGGGGCTGCCGCGTGGAAAATCGGCAGCGCAGATTTTTCGACGAACATTCGTCAGGGGGGCACGCTGAGGAAAACAGGGGCTGCCGCGTGGAAAATCGGCAGCGCAGATTTTTCGACGAACAGGGGCTGGATGCTGGACCGGCCGGGCCAGGCAGGAAAATTCGTCAGGGGGGCACGCTGACGAAAAGAGGGGCTGCCGCGTGGAAAATCGGCAGCGCAGATTTTTCGACGAACAGGGGCTGGATGCTGGACCGGCCGGGCCAGGCAGGAAAATTCGTCAGGGGGGCACGCTGACGAAAAGAGGGGCTGCCGCGTGGAAAATCGGCAGCGCAGATTTTTCGACGAACAGGGGCTGGACTGGCCGGGCCAGGCAGGAAAATTCGTCAGGGGGGCACGCTGACGAAAACAGGGGCTGCCGCGTGGAAAATCGGCAGCGCAGATTTTTCGACGAACAGGGGCTGGACTGGCCGGGCCAGGCAGGAAAATTCGTCAGGGGGGCACGCTGACGAAAGTAGGCTCGTCGTGGAAAATCAGCAGCGCAGATTTTTCGACGAACAGGGGCTGGACGCTGGACTGGGCCAGGCAGGAAAATTCGTCAGGGGGGCACGCTGACGAAAACAGGGGCTGCCGCGTGGAATGGCAGCCTACACGCAGATGCGAATTCGGCAGCGCACGATGGCTTGAGCAGGTCATGGGTTCGACTTGGCGCGATCTGAAACCTGGACGAGGGACTGTCGACGCTGGACGAGCCAGCGCGGTGGCCTGTCGTGCCCCGTTCAGGGGGGGCCTGCCGCGGAGACAGCCCTCGCGGGCTCGACAGCGCAGGCCAGCGTCCCCGACGTCGCTGGCCGCGGCAGGCGAGCTGCCGGGGTTCCCGCATTCCTACAAGAAAACGTCGTGCTTTCCACATGAAACCAATCCAGTAAAATCAGCCATATTTTTATGAGGCTGCCCACTGAATTTGGGGTCATTCCGGGCCGGTTCCTAGTTTTGCGGATTTACTCGATTTCTAATGGTAGGAAAATTAAAACAAATACTTCCCGACCTCGAAAAATTCTGGGAAAATTAATGAAGGTGGATTGGATTTTTGCCAACCTCTCTGCAAAATTTCAGCTCAAAATACCAAGAAATGAATTTTTTAGAGGGGGGGTGACAGCTGGGACCTAGTAGTGTCTCCCCCTGCCAGAGCTGCAATGACACTTATTGCTCTTTAGGGAGCCACCAGGCCGGCGCCCCTCAAAGACCACACGCGCGCGCGCGCCCGCCCGCGCTGGGCGCTGGGGCGCTGGGGCCTGAGGGCCTGGGGCCCTTGGGGGCCCTTGGGCGCTTGGGCGCGCGCGCGCGGCCCCCGCAGCCATGCCGCGCCGCGCGACGCGCGGACAGCCCCTGCTGGCTTGCTCTCTCGCCCGCGGGGGGGCTGCCTTCGGGCCCTGGCCCCCCGCGTTCTGGCCTGCCCCCTGCGGGGGAGAGGCTAGGCGCTGCAGGGGCCAGCCCGACGTCGCTGGCCGCGGCAGGCGACAGCCCCTGCTGGCTTGCTCTCTCGCCCGCGGGGGGGCTGCCTTCGGGCCCTGGCCCCCCGCGTTCTGGCCTGCCCCCCGCGTGGGAGAGGCTAGGCGCTGCAGGGGCCAGCCCGACGTCGCTGGCCGCGGCAGGCGACAGCCCCTGCTGGCTTGCTCTCTCGCCCGCGGGGGGGCTGCC
>NC_084853.1:9250418-9252918 GCF_951802175.1 Populus nigra
CCAGGCCAGGCAGGAAAATTCGTCGAGGGGACACGCTGAGGAAACAGCGCTGGTTCAGACACGGTGGGCGCAGTGTTGGAATCGGCAGCGCCGAGAAAATCGGCAAAGTCGGCAGAATCGGCAGCAGGTGCTGGCGATGAGTCAGGACGGACTGGATAGTCCAAGGCTCGATGAGAAAGACCGCTGGTTTAGACACTGGGGCAGTGGCAGCCCGCGGGGCAGTGTCGGCAGACTCGGCAGCAGTGTCTGCCGATTCGGCAGCGTTGGCTTGTTGGCGCGGGGGGCCGATGCGAGTGGGGACTTGGGCAGCGGGCAGTGAAAGCAAGAGTTTCCCCGATGCTGCCGGGAAAAACGCTCCCCGGGATGGCCGGGTGAGATGACCCGGCGGCCCGCGACGGGTCATTCAATTCCATGCCCCGTCAACATAACTCCCGATGTACTGTTTGCTTTTTCGGAAGAAGAGATCCATCCCCCCATCCTCGGCCAGCCAAAAACGCTCCAATTAATGGCCGGGTGAGATGACCCGGCGGCCCGCGACGCGTCATTCAAATCACTGCCCTATCGGCTACAACTGCTGATGGGTGGGATTAGAGGCCTGCCATGGTGGTGAGGGGCGGCGAGGACCGTGAAAGCTAGAGTTTTTCAGAGGCTGCCGGGAAAAAGGCCCCTCGGGTGGCGGGGTGCGAGGACCAGGCGCGTCATTCAATTCTCTTCCCTATCAACTTGGCTCCCGTTGGCGGGATTGGAGGCCTACTGTTTGTTACAGGGCTAAAATCGTCAGGGGAAGAGCTGACGAAACAATGCTGGTTTGGATGCAGGGGGTAGTGTTGGAATCGGCAGCGCGGACAAAATCGGCAAAGTCGACAAAAAAGACTGTTGGTCTGGACATCGGGGCAGCGGCAGCCATGCCGACAGGGGGGGAAATCGGCAGCGCAGATTTGTGCAGCTGCAGGTTCGTCGGGGAAATCGGCAGCGCAGATTTTTCGATGAACATGGGCTGGAAGATGGACTGTCCAGGCCAGGCAGGGAAATTCGTCAAGGGGACACGCTGACGAAAGTAGGCTCGTCGGTGAAAATCGGCAGCGCAGATTTTTCGACGAACAGGGGCTGGATGCTGGACCGGCCGGGCCAGGCAGGAAAATTCGTCAGGGGGGCACGCTGACGAAAAGAGGGGCTGCCGCGTGGAAAATCGGCAGCGCAGATTTTTCGACGAACATTCGTCAGGGGGGCACGCTGACGAAAAGAGGGGCTGCCGCGTGGAAAATCGGCAGCGCAGATTTTTCGACGAACAGGGGCTGGATGCTGGACCGGCCGGGCCAGGCAGGAAAATTCGTCAGGGGGGCACGCTGACGAAAAGAGGGGCTGCCGCGTGGAAAATCGGCAGCGCAGATTTTTCGACGAACATTCGTCAGGGGGGCACGCTGAGGAAAACAGGGGCTGCCGCGTGGAAAATCGGCAGCGCAGATTTTTCGACGAACATTCGTCAGGGGGGCACGCTGAGGAAAACAGGGGCTGCCGCGTGGAAAATCGGCAGCGCAGATTTTTCGACGAACAGGGGCTGGATGCTGGACCGGCCGGGCCAGGCAGGAAAATTCGTCAGGGGGGCACGCTGACGAAAAGAGGGGCTGCCGCGTGGAAAATCGGCAGCGCAGATTTTTCGACGAACAGGGGCTGGATGCTGGACCGGCCGGGCCAGGCAGGAAAATTCGTCAGGGGGGCACGCTGACGAAAAGAGGGGCTGCCGCGTGGAAAATCGGCAGCGCAGATTTTTCGACGAACAGGGGCTGGACTGGCCGGGCCAGGCAGGAAAATTCGTCAGGGGGGCACGCTGACGAAAACAGGGGCTGCCGCGTGGAAAATCGGCAGCGCAGATTTTTCGACGAACAGGGGCTGGACTGGCCGGGCCAGGCAGGAAAATTCGTCAGGGGGGCACGCTGACGAAAGTAGGCTCGTCGTGGAAAATCAGCAGCGCAGATTTTTCGACGAACAGGGGCTGGACGCTGGACTGGGCCAGGCAGGAAAATTCGTCAGGGGGGCACGCTGACGAAAACAGGGGCTGCCGCGTGGAATGGCAGCCTACACGCAGATGCGAATTCGGCAGCGCACGATGGCTTGAGCAGGTCATGGGTTCGACTTGGCGCGATCTGAAACCTGGACGAGGGACTGTCGACGCTGGACGAGCCAGCGCGGTGGCCTGTCGTGCCCCGTTCAGGGGGGGCCTGCCGCGGAGACAGCCCTCGCGGGCTCGACAGCGCAGGCCAGCGTCCCCGACGTCGCTGGCCGCGGCAGGCGAGCTGCCGGGGTTCCCGCATTCCTACAAGAAAACGTCGTGCTTTCCACATGAAACCAATCCAGTAAAATCAGCCATATTTTTATGAGGCTGCCCACTGAATTTGGGGTCATTCCGGGCCGGTTCCTAGTTTTGCGGATTTACTCGATTTCTAATGGTAGGAAAATTAAAACAAATACTTCCCGACCTCGAAAAATTCTGGGAAAATTA
>NC_084853.1:9257918-9260418 GCF_951802175.1 Populus nigra
TAAAGATTAGCCAAGGAGCAGAGGACCGGTGTCAATAAAACCAGCCAACAGCAGAATTGCCAAGCAAATAAGGCCACATGCAAAGGTAGGTAAAGCCCTTTCATCATCACATTCAGAGAACAAACCATAGCCAATCAGAAGCTCCCACTCAGCAAAATTAAATGGAAAGTCATGCAGGGACCCTGCAAAAAAATGAGCCATGCACGTCCACCTCTCAACCAGCCAAAAGCAGCAGCCAACTTTGACTCCTGGATGAAAGGACGTGGAAGCACCATGCAGCTAAGGAGATGCAGCCAATCATAGGACAGCAGAGCATGCCATGCAGTTAAGGAGATGCAGCCTTCCAGCATTTAACACGCCATGCAGAGACGTGGAGAGGCAACCAGCCATGCAGCAAACACAAACAAAGACCAGCCAAAAAGAGCAACAGTAAGACATGGAAATGCAGCCAATCAGACAGCAAAAAGCCAGTGCAACCATGCACGTGAAAACTACAAAACAAGAAACTCATTAGGAGCTGTAGCAGAGAAGCCAAAGCAGCAGGATCACGACTACTACCATTAGAGGCACAACACTGTTATCACATCCAAAAGAGAGATCACCAGGCAACATTAATGGGTGTGTGAATTTTCTCGTGGAAATGCAGAACCATGAAGAAAAGAATTTGGAATTTCCGAAAGACAAGGTCAGGTAAGGTACTCTTGCCCTCAAAAATTCTTTTGTTCCTCTCCTCCCATATCAAGTATACTATCATGCTGAGAGAGGCTCTGCGCATTCTTGCCTCTAAATTCTTCTTTCTTGAAGGCAAACCTCTCACTGCACTCTTGAGAGTGGCCATACGCTTGTTTAATTTCAGCCAGGCTTTAACCTTGTTCCAAAGAGAAGATGTCCAAGTGCAACCGAAAAACAAATGACCATGGCTCTCCTCTTCCTGTGTACAAAAGGTGCAAAATGTGTCAGTGGGAATGAACCTCAGTCTATCTCTGGTTCGGAGCTTCCCAAGCATAGCTAGCCACAATATGAAGTTGCATCTGGGCAGAGACCATTGCTCCCAAACTATCTTCTCCCATGGAACAGCTGAACTTTGGGGCCTAAGAGAAGCATAGGCATTAGAAGTAAATCCACCTTCTCTCCGCTCCCAGTCGGCCATTAGATCAATGACTACTAGATGACTCCCATAGCTCTGGACAAGCTGGTTCTTGAGAAGAACGATAGACTTCCACAGTGGTGATGAAGCTTTAGGAATCTGAACATTCCAAATGGAGTTGGCATGTAAATAGTAGTGGTGTATCCATTGTATCCAGATGGAATCCTGCTTCTGGTGGATGTTCCAGAGCTGTTTGGCAAGGAAACTGTTGTTACTGATTTGAATATTAAGCAGACCCAATCCTCCCTCATTCTTTGGCAGGCAAACCGTTTTCCATGCCACAAGAGCAGACTTACTTCGGCATATATCTCCTGTCCACAGGAAGTTTCGACAGAGACAGGTAATTTGTCTGATGACAGCACATGGCATAGGAAAAATGCTAACCCAAAATTGCACCATACCATATAAAACTGACTTAATAAGCTCCAGCCTACCAGCGTATGTAAGATGTTTACCCACCCATGCTTGAATAGTTGCTTCTAACTTGTGGAGAAGCGGTGAGAACTGACTTGCAAGAAGCCTGTGTGGGCTGAGAGGCACACCAAGATACCTGAAAGGAAAGGAGCCTTCAGAGAAGCCAGTGTCTAGCAAAATGGCTTGCTTCAGACTTACAGCAACACCACCAAAATAAATGGATGATTTGGAAGTATTGATATCCAAGCCAGATGTTTGCCCGAAGAGCACTAGTTGCTGGAGGAGAATTTGAACTGAACACCTATCCCCTCGGCATAGCAGCATAACGTCATCAGCAAAAGAAAGATGGGTAATGCCAAGGGGCTTGCATTTCGGGTGGAAATGGAATGAAGGATTCTGGGATACTAAGCTGAGCATCCTAGTGAAATATTCCATGCAAGTGATGAATAAATATGGCGACAGGGGATCCCCTTGCCGCACCCCACATTTACCAGGGAAAAACCCAAACAGCTCCCCATTGACAGCCACTGAATATGAAGCTGTTTCCACGCAAGTCATCACCAGATGAACAAATCTAGCAGGGAAGCCAAGGAGAAGAAGTAGTTGCCGTAGGAATGTCCATTGGACTGAGTCAAAGGCTTTCCTGAAATCAATTTTTATAAGGCATCTAGGGGAGGCTCTTTTCCTTTCATATTGCCTAAGAAGCTCCTGCAAAAGATTAATATTATCAGCCATCCGACGACCACCTAGGAAAGCATTTTGCAAGGGGCTGATGATGCCATCAAGAGCATGCCCCAATCTGTCAGCTAGGATTTTTGAAATGATTTTGTAAACAACGTTACAGCAGGAAATGGGCCTGAAGTCACTAGCTGTAGTAACATGAGCAGATTTCGGCACCAGTGCGATGATAGAATGGTTAATCTGTTTTAGAATCTTCCC
>NC_084853.1:9270418-9272918 GCF_951802175.1 Populus nigra
AGAATCGGCAGCAGGTGCTGGCGATGAGTCAGGACGGACTGGATAGTCCAAGGCTCGATGAGAAAGACCGCTGGTTTAGACACTGGGGCAGTGGCAGCCCGCGGGGCAGTGTCGGCAGACTCGGCAGCAGTGTCTGCCGATTCGGCAGCGTTGGCTTGTTGGCGCGGGGGGCCGATGCGAGTGGGGACTTGGGCAGCGGGCAGTGAAAGCAAGAGTTTCCCCGATGCTGCCGGGAAAAACGCTCCCCGGGATGGCCGGGTGAGATGACCCGGCGGCCCGCGACGGGTCATTCAATTCCATGCCCCGTCAACATAACTCCCGATGTACTGTTTGCTTTTTCGGAAGAAGAGATCCATCCCCCCATCCTCGGCCAGCCAAAAACGCTCCAATTAATGGCCGGGTGAGATGACCCGGCGGCCCGCGACGCGTCATTCAAATCACTGCCCTATCGGCTACAACTGCTGATGGGTGGGATTAGAGGCCTGCCATGGTGGTGAGGGGCGGCGAGGACCGTGAAAGCTAGAGTTTTTCAGAGGCTGCCGGGAAAAAGGCCCCTCGGGTGGCGGGGTGCGAGGACCAGGCGCGTCATTCAATTCTCTTCCCTATCAACTTGGCTCCCGTTGGCGGGATTGGAGGCCTACTGTTTGTTACAGGGCTAAAATCGTCAGGGGAAGAGCTGACGAAACAATGCTGGTTTGGATGCAGGGGGTAGTGTTGGAATCGGCAGCGCGGACAAAATCGGCAAAGTCGACAAAAAAGACTGTTGGTCTGGACATCGGGGCAGCGGCAGCCATGCCGACAGGGGGGGAAATCGGCAGCGCAGATTTGTGCAGCTGCAGGTTCGTCGGGGAAATCGGCAGCGCAGATTTTTCGATGAACATGGGCTGGAAGATGGACTGTCCAGGCCAGGCAGGGAAATTCGTCAAGGGGACACGCTGACGAAAGTAGGCTCGTCGGTGAAAATCGGCAGCGCAGATTTTTCGACGAACAGGGGCTGGATGCTGGACCGGCCGGGCCAGGCAGGAAAATTCGTCAGGGGGGCACGCTGACGAAAAGAGGGGCTGCCGCGTGGAAAATCGGCAGCGCAGATTTTTCGACGAACATTCGTCAGGGGGGCACGCTGACGAAAAGAGGGGCTGCCGCGTGGAAAATCGGCAGCGCAGATTTTTCGACGAACAGGGGCTGGATGCTGGACCGGCCGGGCCAGGCAGGAAAATTCGTCAGGGGGGCACGCTGACGAAAAGAGGGGCTGCCGCGTGGAAAATCGGCAGCGCAGATTTTTCGACGAACAGGGGCTGGATGCTGGACCGGCCGGGCCAGGCAGGAAAATTCGTCAGGGGGGCACGCTGACGAAAAGAGGGGCTGCCGCGTGGAAAATCGGCAGCGCAGATTTTTCGACGAACAGGGGCTGGACTGGCCGGGCCAGGCAGGAAAATTCGTCAGGGGGGCACGCTGACGAAAACAGGGGCTGCCGCGTGGAAAATCGGCAGCGCAGATTTTTCGACGAACAGGGGCTGGACTGGCCGGGCCAGGCAGGAAAATTCGTCAGGGGGGCACGCTGACGAAAGTAGGCTCGTCGTGGAAAATCAGCAGCGCAGATTTTTCGACGAACAGGGGCTGGACGCTGGACTGGGCCAGGCAGGAAAATTCGTCAGGGGGGCACGCTGACGAAAACAGGGGCTGCCGCGTGGAATGGCAGCCTACACGCAGATGCGAATTCGGCAGCGCACGATGGCTTGAGCAGGTCATGGGTTCGACTTGGCGCGATCTGAAACCTGGACGAGGGACTGTCGACGCTGGACGAGCCAGCGCGGTGGCCTGTCGTGCCCCGTTCAGGGGGGGCCTGCCGCGGAGACAGCCCTCGCGGGCTCGACAGCGCAGGCCAGCGTCCCCGACGTCGCTGGCCGCGGCAGGCGAGCTGCCGGGGTTCCCGCATTCCTACAAGAAAACGTCGTGCTTTCCACATGAAACCAATCCAGTAAAATCAGCCATATTTTTATGAGGCTGCCCACTGAATTTGGGGTCATTCCGGGCCGGTTCCTAGTTTTGCGGATTTACTCGATTTCTAATGGTAGGAAAATTAAAACAAATACTTCCCGACCTCGAAAAATTCTGGGAAAATTAATGAAGGTGGATTGGATTTTTGCCAACCTCTCTGCAAAATTTCAGCTCAAAATACCAAGAAATGAATTTTTTAGAGGGGGGGTGACAGCTGGGACCTAGTAGTGTCTCCCCCTGCCAGAGCTGCAATGACACTTATTGCTCTTTAGGGAGCCACCAGGCCGGCGCCCCTCAAAGACCACACGCGCGCGCGCGCCCGCCCGCGCTGGGCGCTGGGGCGCTGGGGCCTGAGGGCCTGGGGCCCTTGGGGGCCCTTGGGCGCTTGGGCGCGCGCGCGCGGCCCCCGCAGCCATGCCGCGCCGCGCGACGCGCGGACAGCCCCTGCTGGCTTGCTCTCTCGCCCGCGGGGGGGCTGCCTTCGGGCCCTGGCCCCCCGCGT
>NC_084853.1:9282918-9285418 GCF_951802175.1 Populus nigra
GATTCGGCAGCGCAGATTTGTGCGGCTGCAGGTTCGTCGGGGAAAATCGGCAGCGCAGATTTTGCGACGAACATGGGCTGGACGATGGACTGTCCAGGCCAGGCAGGAAAATTTGTCGAGGGGACACGCTGACGAAACAGCGCTGGTTCAGGCACGGCGGGCAGTGGTGGAATCGGCAGCGCCGACGAAATCGGCAAAGTCGGCAGAATCGGCAGCGCAGATTTTTCGACGAACACGGGCTGGACGGTGGACTGTCCAGGCCAGGCAGGAAAATTCGTCGAGGGGACACGCTGAGGAAACAGCGCTGGTTCAGACACGATGGGCGCAGTGTTGGAATCGGCAGCGCCGAGAAAATCGGCAAAGTCGGCAGAATCGGCAGCAGGTGCTGGCGATGAGTCAGGACGGACTGGATAGTCCAAGGCTCGATGAGAAAGACCGCTGGTTTAGACACTGGGGCAGTGGCAGCCCGCGGGGCAGTGTCGGCAGACTCGGCAGCAGTGTCTGCCGATTCGGCAGCGTTGGCTTGTTGGCGCGGGGGGCCGATGCGAGTGGGGACTTGGGCAGCGGGCAGTGAAAGCAAGAGTTTCCCCGATGCTGCCGGGAAAAACGCTCCCCGGGATGGCCGGGTGAGATGACCCGGCGGCCCGCGACGGGTCATTCAATTCCATGCCCCGTCAACATAACTCCCGATGTACTGTTTGCTTTTTCGGAAGAAGAGATCCATCCCCCCATCCTCGGCCAGCCAAAAACGCTCCAATTAATGGCCGGGTGAGATGACCCGGCGGCCCGCGACGCGTCATTCAAATCACTGCCCTATCGGCTACAACTGCTGATGGGTGGGATTAGAGGCCTGCCATGGTGGTGAGGGGCGGCGAGGACCGTGAAAGCTAGAGTTTTTCAGAGGCTGCCGGGAAAAAGGCCCCTCGGGTGGCGGGGTGCGAGGACCAGGCGCGTCATTCAATTCTCTTCCCTATCAACTTGGCTCCCGTTGGCGGGATTGGAGGCCTACTGTTTGTTACAGGGCTAAAATCGTCAGGGGAAGAGCTGACGAAACAATGCTGGTTTGGATGCAGGGGGTAGTGTTGGAATCGGCAGCGCGGACAAAATCGGCAAAGTCGACAAAAAAGACTGTTGGTCTGGACATCGGGGCAGCGGCAGCCATGCCGACAGGGGGGGAAATCGGCAGCGCAGATTTGTGCAGCTGCAGGTTCGTCGGGGAAATCGGCAGCGCAGATTTTTCGATGAACATGGGCTGGAAGATGGACTGTCCAGGCCAGGCAGGGAAATTCGTCAAGGGGACACGCTGACGAAAGTAGGCTCGTCGGTGAAAATCGGCAGCGCAGATTTTTCGACGAACAGGGGCTGGATGCTGGACCGGCCGGGCCAGGCAGGAAAATTCGTCAGGGGGGCACGCTGACGAAAAGAGGGGCTGCCGCGTGGAAAATCGGCAGCGCAGATTTTTCGACGAACATTCGTCAGGGGGGCACGCTGACGAAAAGAGGGGCTGCCGCGTGGAAAATCGGCAGCGCAGATTTTTCGACGAACAGGGGCTGGATGCTGGACCGGCCGGGCCAGGCAGGAAAATTCGTCAGGGGGGCACGCTGACGAAAAGAGGGGCTGCCGCGTGGAAAATCGGCAGCGCAGATTTTTCGACGAACAGGGGCTGGATGCTGGACCGGCCGGGCCAGGCAGGAAAATTCGTCAGGGGGGCACGCTGACGAAAAGAGGGGCTGCCGCGTGGAAAATCGGCAGCGCAGATTTTTCGACGAACAGGGGCTGGACTGGCCGGGCCAGGCAGGAAAATTCGTCAGGGGGGCACGCTGACGAAAACAGGGGCTGCCGCGTGGAAAATCGGCAGCGCAGATTTTTCGACGAACAGGGGCTGGACTGGCCGGGCCAGGCAGGAAAATTCGTCAGGGGGGCACGCTGACGAAAGTAGGCTCGTCGTGGAAAATCAGCAGCGCAGATTTTTCGACGAACAGGGGCTGGACGCTGGACTGGGCCAGGCAGGAAAATTCGTCAGGGGGGCACGCTGACGAAAACAGGGGCTGCCGCGTGGAATGGCAGCCTACACGCAGATGCGAATTCGGCAGCGCACGATGGCTTGAGCAGGTCATGGGTTCGACTTGGCGCGATCTGAAACCTGGACGAGGGACTGTCGACGCTGGACGAGCCAGCGCGGTGGCCTGTCGTGCCCCGTTCAGGGGGGGCCTGCCGCGGAGACAGCCCTCGCGGGCTCGACAGCGCAGGCCAGCGTCCCCGACGTCGCTGGCCGCGGCAGGCGAGCTGCCGGGGTTCCCGCATTCCTACAAGAAAACGTCGTGCTTTCCACATGAAACCAATCCAGTAAAATCAGCCATATTTTTATGAGGCTGCCCACTGAATTTGGGGTCATTCCGGGCCGGTTCCTAGTTTTGCGGATTTACTCGATTTCTAATGGTAGGAAAATTAAAACAAATACTTCCCGACCTCGAAAAATTCTGGGAAAATTAATGAAGGT
>NC_084853.1:9295418-9297918 GCF_951802175.1 Populus nigra
TCGAGGGGACACGCTGACGAAACAGCGCTGGTTCAGGCACGGGGGGCAGTGTTGGAATCGGCAGCGCCGACGAAATCGGCAAAGTCGGCAGAATCGGCAGCGCAGATTTTTCGACGAACATGGGCTGGACGCTGGACTGGCCGGGCCATGCAGGAAAATTCATCGAGGGGACACGCTGACGAAACAGCGCTGGTTCAGGCACGGCGGGCAGTGTTGGAATCGGCAGCGCCGACGAAATCGGCAAAGTCGGCAGAATCGGCAGCGGGTGCTGGCGATGGGTCTGGACGGGCTGGATAGTCCAAGGCTCGACGAGAAAGACTGCTGGTTTAGACACTGGGGCAGTGGCAGCCCGCGGGACAGTGTCGGCAGATTCGGCAGCGCAGATTTGTGCGGCTGCAGGTTCGTCGGGGAAAATCGGCAGCGCAGATTTTGCGACGAACATGGGCTGGACGATGGACTGTCCAGGCCAGGCAGGAAAATTTGTCGAGGGGACACGCTGACGAAACAGCGCTGGTTCAGGCACGGCGGGCAGTGGTGGAATCGGCAGCGCCGACGAAATCGGCAAAGTCGGCAGAATCGGCAGCGCAGATTTTTCGACGAACACGGGCTGGACGGTGGACTGTCCAGGCCAGGCAGGAAAATTCGTCGAGGGGACACGCTGAGGAAACAGCGCTGGTTCAGACACGGTGGGCGCAGTGTTGGAATCGGCAGCGCCGAGAAAATCGGCAAAGTCGGCAGAATCGGCAGCAGGTGCTGGCGATGAGTCAGGACGGACTGGATAGTCCAAGGCTCGATGAGAAAGACCGCTGGTTTAGACACTGGGGCAGTGGCAGCCCGCGGGGCAGTGTCGGCAGACTCGGCAGCAGTGTCTGCCGATTCGGCAGCGTTGGCTTGTTGGCGCGGGGGGCCGATGCGAGTGGGGACTTGGGCAGCGGGCAGTGAAAGCAAGAGTTTCCCCGATGCTGCCGGGAAAAACGCTCCCCGGGATGGCCGGGTGAGATGACCCGGCGGCCCGCGACGGGTCATTCAATTCCATGCCCCGTCAACATAACTCCCGATGTACTGTTTGCTTTTTCGGAAGAAGAGATCCATCCCCCCATCCTCGGCCAGCCAAAAACGCTCCAATTAATGGCCGGGTGAGATGACCCGGCGGCCCGCGACGCGTCATTCAAATCACTGCCCTATCGGCTACAACTGCTGATGGGTGGGATTAGAGGCCTGCCATGGTGGTGAGGGGCGGCGAGGACCGTGAAAGCTAGAGTTTTTCAGAGGCTGCCGGGAAAAAGGCCCCTCGGGTGGCGGGGTGCGAGGACCAGGCGCGTCATTCAATTCTCTTCCCTATCAACTTGGCTCCCGTTGGCGGGATTGGAGGCCTACTGTTTGTTACAGGGCTAAAATCGTCAGGGGAAGAGCTGACGAAACAATGCTGGTTTGGATGCAGGGGGTAGTGTTGGAATCGGCAGCGCGGACAAAATCGGCAAAGTCGACAAAAAAGACTGTTGGTCTGGACATCGGGGCAGCGGCAGCCATGCCGACAGGGGGGGAAATCGGCAGCGCAGATTTGTGCAGCTGCAGGTTCGTCGGGGAAATCGGCAGCGCAGATTTTTCGATGAACATGGGCTGGAAGATGGACTGTCCAGGCCAGGCAGGGAAATTCGTCAAGGGGACACGCTGACGAAAGTAGGCTCGTCGGTGAAAATCGGCAGCGCAGATTTTTCGACGAACAGGGGCTGGATGCTGGACCGGCCGGGCCAGGCAGGAAAATTCGTCAGGGGGGCACGCTGACGAAAAGAGGGGCTGCCGCGTGGAAAATCGGCAGCGCAGATTTTTCGACGAACATTCGTCAGGGGGGCACGCTGACGAAAAGAGGGGCTGCCGCGTGGAAAATCGGCAGCGCAGATTTTTCGACGAACAGGGGCTGGATGCTGGACCGGCCGGGCCAGGCAGGAAAATTCGTCAGGGGGGCACGCTGACGAAAAGAGGGGCTGCCGCGTGGAAAATCGGCAGCGCAGATTTTTCGACGAACAGGGGCTGGATGCTGGACCGGCCGGGCCAGGCAGGAAAATTCGTCAGGGGGGCACGCTGACGAAAAGAGGGGCTGCCGCGTGGAAAATCGGCAGCGCAGATTTTTCGACGAACAGGGGCTGGACTGGCCGGGCCAGGCAGGAAAATTCGTCAGGGGGGCACGCTGACGAAAACAGGGGCTGCCGCGTGGAAAATCGGCAGCGCAGATTTTTCGACGAACAGGGGCTGGACTGGCCGGGCCAGGCAGGAAAATTCGTCAGGGGGGCACGCTGACGAAAGTAGGCTCGTCGTGGAAAATCAGCAGCGCAGATTTTTCGACG
The DNA here is from genome assembly GCF_951802175.1 of Populus nigra. NCBI lineage: Eukaryota > Viridiplantae > Streptophyta > Magnoliopsida > Malpighiales > Salicaceae > Populus > Populus nigra. The sequence continues at coordinate 9,297,764 of NC_084853.1, forward strand.
AACAGGGGCTGGACGCTGGACTGGGCCAGGCAGGAAAATTCGTCAGGGGGGCACGCTGACGAAAACAGGGGCTGCCGCGTGGAATGGCAGCCTACACGCAGATGCGAATTCGGCAGCGCACGATGGCTTGAGCAGGTCATGGGTTCGACTTGGCG
>NC_084853.1:9307918-9312918 GCF_951802175.1 Populus nigra
CATGGGCTGGACGCTGGACTGGCCGGGCCATGCAGGAAAATTCATCGAGGGGACACGCTGAAGAAACAGCGCTGGTTTAGACACGGTGGGCGCAGTGTTGGAATCGGCAGCGCCGATGAAACCGGCAAAGTCGGCAGAATTGGCAGCGGGTGCTGGCGATGGGTCTGGACTGGCTGGATAGTCCAAGGCTCGACGAGAAAGACCGCAGGTTGAGACACTGGGGCAGTGGCAGCCCGCGGGACAGTGTTGGCAGATTCGGCAGCGCAGATTTGTGCGGCTGCAGGTTCGTCGGGGAAAATCGGCAGCGCAGATTTTTCGACGAACATGGGCTGGACGATGGACTGTCCAGGCCAGGCAGGAAAATTTGTCGAGGGGACACGCTGACGAAACAGCGCTGGTTCAGGCACGGGGGGCAGTGTTGGAATCGGCAGCGCCGACGAAATCGGCAAAGTCGGCAGAATCGGCAGCGCAGATTTTTCGACGAACATGGGCTGGACGCTGGACTGGCCGGGCCATGCAGGAAAATTCATCGAGGGGACACGCTGACGAAACAGCGCTGGTTCAGGCACGGCGGGCAGTGTTGGAATCGGCAGCGCCGACGAAATCGGCAAAGTCGGCAGAATCGGCAGCGGGTGCTGGCGATGGGTCTGGACGGGCTGGATAGTCCAAGGCTCGACGAGAAAGACTGCTGGTTTAGACACTGGGGCAGTGGCAGCCCGCGGGACAGTGTCGGCAGATTCGGCAGCGCAGATTTGTGCGGCTGCAGGTTCGTCGGGGAAAATCGGCAGCGCAGATTTTGCGACGAACATGGGCTGGACGATGGACTGTCCAGGCCAGGCAGGAAAATTTGTCGAGGGGACACGCTGACGAAACAGCGCTGGTTCAGGCACGGCGGGCAGTGGTGGAATCGGCAGCGCCGACGAAATCGGCAAAGTCGGCAGAATCGGCAGCGCAGATTTTTCGACGAACACGGGCTGGACGGTGGACTGTCCAGGCCAGGCAGGAAAATTCGTCGAGGGGACACGCTGAGGAAACAGCGCTGGTTCAGACACGGTGGGCGCAGTGTTGGAATCGGCAGCGCCGAGAAAATCGGCAAAGTCGGCAGAATCGGCAGCAGGTGCTGGCGATGAGTCAGGACGGACTGGATAGTCCAAGGCTCGATGAGAAAGACCGCTGGTTTAGACACTGGGGCAGTGGCAGCCCGCGGGGCAGTGTCGGCAGACTCGGCAGCAGTGTCTGCCGATTCGGCAGCGTTGGCTTGTTGGCGCGGGGGGCCGATGCGAGTGGGGACTTGGGCAGCGGGCAGTGAAAGCAAGAGTTTCCCCGATGCTGCCGGGAAAAACGCTCCCCGGGATGGCCGGGTGAGATGACCCGGCGGCCCGCGACGGGTCATTCAATTCCATGCCCCGTCAACATAACTCCCGATGTACTGTTTGCTTTTTCGGAAGAAGAGATCCATCCCCCCATCCTCGGCCAGCCAAAAACGCTCCAATTAATGGCCGGGTGAGATGACCCGGCGGCCCGCGACGCGTCATTCAAATCACTGCCCTATCGGCTACAACTGCTGATGGGTGGGATTAGAGGCCTGCCATGGTGGTGAGGGGCGGCGAGGACCGTGAAAGCTAGAGTTTTTCAGAGGCTGCCGGGAAAAAGGCCCCTCGGGTGGCGGGGTGCGAGGACCAGGCGCGTCATTCAATTCTCTTCCCTATCAACTTGGCTCCCGTTGGCGGGATTGGAGGCCTACTGTTTGTTACAGGGCTAAAATCGTCAGGGGAAGAGCTGACGAAACAATGCTGGTTTGGATGCAGGGGGTAGTGTTGGAATCGGCAGCGCGGACAAAATCGGCAAAGTCGACAAAAAAGACTGTTGGTCTGGACATCGGGGCAGCGGCAGCCATGCCGACAGGGGGGGAAATCGGCAGCGCAGATTTGTGCAGCTGCAGGTTCGTCGGGGAAATCGGCAGCGCAGATTTTTCGATGAACATGGGCTGGAAGATGGACTGTCCAGGCCAGGCAGGGAAATTCGTCAAGGGGACACGCTGACGAAAGTAGGCTCGTCGGTGAAAATCGGCAGCGCAGATTTTTCGACGAACAGGGGCTGGATGCTGGACCGGCCGGGCCAGGCAGGAAAATTCGTCAGGGGGGCACGCTGACGAAAAGAGGGGCTGCCGCGTGGAAAATCGGCAGCGCAGATTTTTCGACGAACATTCGTCAGGGGGGCACGCTGACGAAAAGAGGGGCTGCCGCGTGGAAAATCGGCAGCGCAGATTTTTCGACGAACAGGGGCTGGATGCTGGACCGGCCGGGCCAGGCAGGAAAATTCGTCAGGGGGGCACGCTGACGAAAAGAGGGGCTGCCGCGTGGAAAATCGGCAGCGCAGATTTTTCGACGAACATTCGTCAGGGGGGCACGCTGAGGAAAACAGGGGCTGCCGCGTGGAAAATCGGCAGCGCAGATTTTTCGACGAACATTCGTCAGGGGGGCACGCTGAGGAAAACAGGGGCTGCCGCGTGGAAAATCGGCAGCGCAGATTTTTCGACGAACAGGGGCTGGATGCTGGACCGGCCGGGCCAGGCAGGAAAATTCGTCAGGGGGGCACGCTGACGAAAAGAGGGGCTGCCGCGTGGAAAATCGGCAGCGCAGATTTTTCGACGAACAGGGGCTGGATGCTGGACCGGCCGGGCCAGGCAGGAAAATTCGTCAGGGGGGCACGCTGACGAAAAGAGGGGCTGCCGCGTGGAAAATCGGCAGCGCAGATTTTTCGACGAACAGGGGCTGGACTGGCCGGGCCAGGCAGGAAAATTCGTCAGGGGGGCACGCTGACGAAAACAGGGGCTGCCGCGTGGAAAATCGGCAGCGCAGATTTTTCGACGAACAGGGGCTGGACTGGCCGGGCCAGGCAGGAAAATTCGTCAGGGGGGCACGCTGACGAAAGTAGGCTCGTCGTGGAAAATCAGCAGCGCAGATTTTTCGACGAACAGGGGCTGGACGCTGGACTGGGCCAGGCAGGAAAATTCGTCAGGGGGGCACGCTGACGAAAACAGGGGCTGCCGCGTGGAATGGCAGCCTACACGCAGATGCGAATTCGGCAGCGCACGATGGCTTGAGCAGGTCATGGGTTCGACTTGGCGCGATCTGAAACCTGGACGAGGGACTGTCGACGCTGGACGAGCCAGCGCGGTGGCCTGTCGTGCCCCGTTCAGGGGGGGCCTGCCGCGGAGACAGCCCTCGCGGGCTCGACAGCGCAGGCCAGCGTCCCCGACGTCGCTGGCCGCGGCAGGCGAGCTGCCGGGGTTCCCGCATTCCTACAAGAAAACGTCGTGCTTTCCACATGAAACCAATCCAGTAAAATCAGCCATATTTTTATGAGGCTGCCCACTGAATTTGGGGTCATTCCGGGCCGGTTCCTAGTTTTGCGGATTTACTCGATTTCTAATGGTAGGAAAATTAAAACAAATACTTCCCGACCTCGAAAAATTCTGGGAAAATTAATGAAGGTGGATTGGATTTTTGCCAACCTCTCTGCAAAATTTCAGCTCAAAATACCAAGAAATGAATTTTTTAGAGGGGGGGTGACAGCTGGGACCTAGTAGTGTCTCCCCCTGCCAGAGCTGCAATGACACTTATTGCTCTTTAGGGAGCCACCAGGCCGGCGCCCCTCAAAGACCACACGCGCGCGCGCGCCCGCCCGCGCTGGGCGCTGGGGCGCTGGGGCCTGAGGGCCTGGGGCCCTTGGGGGCCCTTGGGCGCTTGGGCGCTTGGCGCGCGCGCGCGGCCCCCGCAGCCATGCCGCGCCGCGCGACGCGCGGACAGCCCCTGCTGGCTTGCTCTCTCGCCCGCGGGGGGGCTGCCTTCGGGCCCTGGCCCCCCGCGTTCTGGCCTGCCCCCTGCGGGGGAGAGGCTAGGCGCTGCAGGGGCCAGCCCGACGTCGCTGGCCGCGGCAGGCGACAGCCCCTGCTGGCTTGCTCTCTCGCCCGCGGGGGGGCTGCCTTCGGGCCCTGGCCCCCCGCGTTCTGGCCTGCCCCCCGCGTGGGAGAGGCTAGGCGCTGCAGGGGCCAGCCCGACGTCGCTGGCCGCGGCAGGCGACAGCCCCTGCTGGCTTGCTCTCTCGCCCGCGGGGGGGCTGCCTTCGGGCCCTGGCCCCCCGCGTTCTGGCCTGCCCCCCGCGTGGGAGAGGCTAGGCGCTGCAGGGGCCAGCCCGACGTCGCTGGCCGCGGCAGGCGAGCCGCCGGGGTTCCCGCATTCCTACAACAAAACGTCGTGCTTTCCACATGAAATCAATCCAGTAAAATCAGCCATATTTTTATGAGGCTGCCCACTGAATTTGGGGTCATTCCGGGCCGGTTCCTATTTTTTCCGATTTCCTCGATTTTTAATGGTAGGAAAATAAAAAAAAATACTTCCCGACCTCGAAAAATTCTGGAAAAATTAATAAAGTTGGATTGGATTTTTGCCAACCTCTGTGCAAAATTTCAGCTCAAAATACCAAGAAATGAATTTTTTAGAGGGGGGGTGACAGCTGGGACCTAGTAGTGTCTCCCCCTGCCAGAGCTTCAATGACACTTATTGCTCTTTAGGGGGGTGCCCCCTGACTGGCCATGGGGCGCGCTGGCCTGGCGCCCATAGGCCTGCCGCGGGGGATATGTGGGCTGTTGCTAAACTCGGACTAAGGTGGGGGGCCTCATGGCCCGAAGTATTGCCGGCATCGATGACCCGTTTTCCGGCCGGCGACGACCCGATTCCGGCCACCGTCTTCGGGACCCGCTCCAAGCCGTCGGGCGCGTTGGGGCTGCTTATCCGCGGCGTGGGCGTGGCATTCATTTGCCGTGCTTGTGCCAAGGTGCTGGCAGCTGCTGCGCGGCTGTCTGCTTGCCGCGACGTCACGGCGGCGGTGGCCGCTGCCCCTGCTCGCAAGTCGGAGGCCTGGCCGACGTGGCTGGTGCGGACCGCCGAGCTTGGGGATTGCGAGGAGAGCTCTACGCTGGCGTGGGCGTGGCATTA
>NC_084853.1:9322918-9325418 GCF_951802175.1 Populus nigra
CCGCGTGGAAAATCGGCAGCGCAGATTTTTCGACGAACATTCGTCAGGGGGGCACGCTGACGAAAAGAGGGGCTGCCGCGTGGAAAATCGGCAGCGCAGATTTTTCGACGAACAGGGGCTGGATGCTGGACCGGCCGGGCCAGGCAGGAAAATTCGTCAGGGGGGCACGCTGACGAAAAGAGGGGCTGCCGCGTGGAAAATCGGCAGCGCAGATTTTTCGACGAACATTCGTCAGGGGGGCACGCTGAGGAAAACAGGGGCTGCCGCGTGGAAAATCGGCAGCGCAGATTTTTCGACGAACATTCGTCAGGGGGGCACGCTGAGGAAAACAGGGGCTGCCGCGTGGAAAATCGGCAGCGCAGATTTTTCGACGAACAGGGGCTGGATGCTGGACCGGCCGGGCCAGGCAGGAAAATTCGTCAGGGGGGCACGCTGACGAAAAGAGGGGCTGCCGCGTGGAAAATCGGCAGCGCAGATTTTTCGACGAACAGGGGCTGGATGCTGGACCGGCCGGGCCAGGCAGGAAAATTCGTCAGGGGGGCACGCTGACGAAAAGAGGGGCTGCCGCGTGGAAAATCGGCAGCGCAGATTTTTCGACGAACAGGGGCTGGACTGGCCGGGCCAGGCAGGAAAATTCGTCAGGGGGGCACGCTGACGAAAACAGGGGCTGCCGCGTGGAAAATCGGCAGCGCAGATTTTTCGACGAACAGGGGCTGGACTGGCCGGGCCAGGCAGGAAAATTCGTCAGGGGGGCACGCTGACGAAAGTAGGCTCGTCGTGGAAAATCAGCAGCGCAGATTTTTCGACGAACAGGGGCTGGACGCTGGACTGGGCCAGGCAGGAAAATTCGTCAGGGGGGCACGCTGACGAAAACAGGGGCTGCCGCGTGGAATGGCAGCCTACACGCAGATGCGAATTCGGCAGCGCACGATGGCTTGAGCAGGTCATGGGTTCGACTTGGCGCGATCTGAAACCTGGACGAGGGACTGTCGACGCTGGACGAGCCAGCGCGGTGGCCTGTCGTGCCCCGTTCAGGGGGGGCCTGCCGCGGAGACAGCCCTCGCGGGCTCGACAGCGCAGGCCAGCGTCCCCGACGTCGCTGGCCGCGGCAGGCGAGCTGCCGGGGTTCCCGCATTCCTACAAGAAAACGTCGTGCTTTCCACATGAAACCAATCCAGTAAAATCAGCCATATTTTTATGAGGCTGCCCACTGAATTTGGGGTCATTCCGGGCCGGTTCCTAGTTTTGCGGATTTACTCGATTTCTAATGGTAGGAAAATTAAAACAAATACTTCCCGACCTCGAAAAATTCTGGGAAAATTAATGAAGGTGGATTGGATTTTTGCCAACCTCTCTGCAAAATTTCAGCTCAAAATACCAAGAAATGAATTTTTTAGAGGGGGGGTGACAGCTGGGACCTAGTAGTGTCTCCCCCTGCCAGAGCTGCAATGACACTTATTGCTCTTTAGGGAGCCACCAGGCCGGCGCCCCTCAAAGACCACACGCGCGCGCGCGCCCGCCCGCGCTGGGCGCTGGGGCGCTGGGGCCTGAGGGCCTGGGGCCCTTGGGGGCCCTTGGGCGCTTGGGCGCTAGCGCGCGCGCCCCCGCAGCCATGCCGCGCCGCGCGACGCGCGGACAGCCCCTGCTGGCTTGCTCTCTCGCCCGCGGGGGGGCTGCCTTCGGGCCCTGGCCCCCCGCGTTCTGGCCTGCCCCCTGCGGGGGAGAGGCTAGGCGCTGCAGGGGCCAGCCCGACGTCGCTGGCCGCGGCAGGCGACAGCCCCTGCTGGCTTGCTCTCTCGCCCGCGGGGGGGCTGCCTTCGGGCCCTGGCCCCCCGCGTTCTGGCCTGCCCCCCGCGTGGGAGAGGCTAGGCGCTGCAGGGGCCAGCCCGACGTCGCTGGCCGCGGCAGGCGACAGCCCCTGCTGGCTTGCTCTCTCGCCCGCGGGGGGGCTGCCTTCGGGCCCTGGCCCCCCGCGTTCTGGCCTGCCCCCCGCGTGGGAGAGGCTAGGCGCTGCAGGGGCCAGCCCGACGTCGCTGGCCGCGGCAGGCGAGCCGCCGGGGTTCCCGCATTCCTACAACAAAACGTCGTGCTTTCCACATGAAATCAATCCAGTAAAATCAGCCATATTTTTATGAGGCTGCCCACTGAATTTGGGGTCATTCCGGGCCGGTTCCTATTTTTTCCGATTTCCTCGATTTTTAATGGTAGGAAAATAAAAAAAAATACTTCCCGACCTCGAAAAATTCTGGAAAAATTAATAAAGTTGGATTGGATTTTTGCCAACCTCTGTGCAAAATTTCAGCTCAAAATACCAAGAAATGAATTTTTTAGAGGGGGGGTGACAGCTGGGACCTAGTAGTGTCTCCCCCTGCCAGAGCTTCAATGACACTTATTGCTCTTTAGGGGGGTGCCCCCTGACTGGCCATGGGGCGCGCTGGCCTGGCGCCCATAGGCCTGCCGCGGGGGATATGTGGGCTGTTGCTAAACTCGGACTAAGGTG
>NC_084853.1:9335418-9337918 GCF_951802175.1 Populus nigra
GACAAAATCGGCAAAGTCGACAAAAAAGACTGTTGGTCTGGACATCGGGGCAGCGGCAGCCATGCCGACAGGGGGGGAAATCGGCAGCGCAGATTTGTGCAGCTGCAGGTTCGTCGGGGAAATCGGCAGCGCAGATTTTTCGATGAACATGGGCTGGAAGATGGACTGTCCAGGCCAGGCAGGGAAATTCGTCAAGGGGACACGCTGACGAAAGTAGGCTCGTCGGTGAAAATCGGCAGCGCAGATTTTTCGACGAACAGGGGCTGGATGCTGGACCGGCCGGGCCAGGCAGGAAAATTCGTCAGGGGGGCACGCTGACGAAAAGAGGGGCTGCCGCGTGGAAAATCGGCAGCGCAGATTTTTCGACGAACATTCGTCAGGGGGGCACGCTGACGAAAAGAGGGGCTGCCGCGTGGAAAATCGGCAGCGCAGATTTTTCGACGAACAGGGGCTGGATGCTGGACCGGCCGGGCCAGGCAGGAAAATTCGTCAGGGGGGCACGCTGACGAAAAGAGGGGCTGCCGCGTGGAAAATCGGCAGCGCAGATTTTTCGACGAACATTCGTCAGGGGGGCACGCTGAGGAAAACAGGGGCTGCCGCGTGGAAAATCGGCAGCGCAGATTTTTCGACGAACATTCGTCAGGGGGGCACGCTGAGGAAAACAGGGGCTGCCGCGTGGAAAATCGGCAGCGCAGATTTTTCGACGAACAGGGGCTGGATGCTGGACCGGCCGGGCCAGGCAGGAAAATTCGTCAGGGGGGCACGCTGACGAAAAGAGGGGCTGCCGCGTGGAAAATCGGCAGCGCAGATTTTTCGACGAACAGGGGCTGGATGCTGGACCGGCCGGGCCAGGCAGGAAAATTCGTCAGGGGGGCACGCTGACGAAAAGAGGGGCTGCCGCGTGGAAAATCGGCAGCGCAGATTTTTCGACGAACAGGGGCTGGACTGGCCGGGCCAGGCAGGAAAATTCGTCAGGGGGGCACGCTGACGAAAACAGGGGCTGCCGCGTGGAAAATCGGCAGCGCAGATTTTTCGACGAACAGGGGCTGGACTGGCCGGGCCAGGCAGGAAAATTCGTCAGGGGGGCACGCTGACGAAAGTAGGCTCGTCGTGGAAAATCAGCAGCGCAGATTTTTCGACGAACAGGGGCTGGACGCTGGACTGGGCCAGGCAGGAAAATTCGTCAGGGGGGCACGCTGACGAAAACAGGGGCTGCCGCGTGGAATGGCAGCCTACACGCAGATGCGAATTCGGCAGCGCACGATGGCTTGAGCAGGTCATGGGTTCGACTTGGCGCGATCTGAAACCTGGACGAGGGACTGTCGACGCTGGACGAGCCAGCGCGGTGGCCTGTCGTGCCCCGTTCAGGGGGGGCCTGCCGCGGAGACAGCCCTCGCGGGCTCGACAGCGCAGGCCAGCGTCCCCGACGTCGCTGGCCGCGGCAGGCGAGCTGCCGGGGTTCCCGCATTCCTACAAGAAAACGTCGTGCTTTCCACATGAAACCAATCCAGTAAAATCAGCCATATTTTTATGAGGCTGCCCACTGAATTTGGGGTCATTCCGGGCCGGTTCCTAGTTTTGCGGATTTACTCGATTTCTAATGGTAGGAAAATTAAAACAAATACTTCCCGACCTCGAAAAATTCTGGGAAAATTAATGAAGGTGGATTGGATTTTTGCCAACCTCTCTGCAAAATTTCAGCTCAAAATACCAAGAAATGAATTTTTTAGAGGGGGGGTGACAGCTGGGACCTAGTAGTGTCTCCCCCTGCCAGAGCTGCAATGACACTTATTGCTCTTTAGGGAGCCACCAGGCCGGCGCCCCTCAAAGACCACACGCGCGCGCGCGCCCGCCCGCGCTGGGCGCTGGGGCGCTGGGGCCTGAGGGCCTGGGGCCCTTGGGGGCCCTTGGGCGCTTGGGCGCGCGCGCGCGGCCCCCGCAGCCATGCCGCGCCGCGCGACGCGCGGACAGCCCCTGCTGGCTTGCTCTCTCGCCCGCGGGGGGGCTGCCTTCGGGCCCTGGCCCCCCGCGTTCTGGCCTGCCCCCTGCGGGGGAGAGGCTAGGCGCTGCAGGGGCCAGCCCGACGTCGCTGGCCGCGGCAGGCGACAGCCCCTGCTGGCTTGCTCTCTCGCCCGCGGGGGGGCTGCCTTCGGGCCCTGGCCCCCCGCGTTCTGGCCTGCCCCCCGCGTGGGAGAGGCTAGGCGCTGCAGGGGCCAGCCCGACGTCGCTGGCCGCGGCAGGCGACAGCCCCTGCTGGCTTGCTCTCTCGCCCGCGGGGGGGCTGCCTTCGGGCCCTGGCCCCCCGCGTTCTGGCCTGCCCCCCGCGTGGGAGAGGCTAGGCGCTGCAGGGGCCAGCCCGACGTCGCTGGCCGCGGCAGGCGACAGCCCCTGCTGGCTTGCTCTCTCGCCCGCGGGGGGGCTGCCTTCGGGCCCTGGCCCCCCGCGTTCTGGCCTGCCCCCCGCGTGGGAGAGGCTAGGCGCTGCAGGGGCCAGCCCGACG
>NC_084853.1:9357918-9360418 GCF_951802175.1 Populus nigra
GGCCAGGCAGGAAAATTTGTCGAGGGGACACGCTGACGAAACAGCGCTGGTTCAGGCACGGGGGGCAGTGTTGGAATCGGCAGCGCCGACGAAATCGGCAAAGTCGGCAGAATCGGCAGCGCAGATTTTTCGACGAACATGGGCTGGACGCTGGACTGGCCGGGCCATGCAGGAAAATTCATCGAGGGGACACGCTGACGAAACAGCGCTGGTTCAGGCACGGCGGGCAGTGTTGGAATCGGCAGCGCCGACGAAATCGGCAAAGTCGGCAGAATCGGCAGCGGGTGCTGGCGATGGGTCTGGACGGGCTGGATAGTCCAAGGCTCGACGAGAAAGACTGCTGGTTTAGACACTGGGGCAGTGGCAGCCCGCGGGACAGTGTCGGCAGATTCGGCAGCGCAGATTTGTGCGGCTGCAGGTTCGTCGGGGAAAATCGGCAGCGCAGATTTTGCGACGAACATGGGCTGGACGATGGACTGTCCAGGCCAGGCAGGAAAATTTGTCGAGGGGACACGCTGACGAAACAGCGCTGGTTCAGGCACGGCGGGCAGTGGTGGAATCGGCAGCGCCGACGAAATCGGCAAAGTCGGCAGAATCGGCAGCGCAGATTTTTCGACGAACACGGGCTGGACGGTGGACTGTCCAGGCCAGGCAGGAAAATTCGTCGAGGGGACACGCTGAGGAAACAGCGCTGGTTCAGACACGGTGGGCGCAGTGTTGGAATCGGCAGCGCCGAGAAAATCGGCAAAGTCGGCAGAATCGGCAGCAGGTGCTGGCGATGAGTCAGGACGGACTGGATAGTCCAAGGCTCGATGAGAAAGACCGCTGGTTTAGACACTGGGGCAGTGGCAGCCCGCGGGGCAGTGTCGGCAGACTCGGCAGCAGTGTCTGCCGATTCGGCAGCGTTGGCTTGTTGGCGCGGGGGGCCGATGCGAGTGGGGACTTGGGCAGCGGGCAGTGAAAGCAAGAGTTTCCCCGATGCTGCCGGGAAAAACGCTCCCCGGGATGGCCGGGTGAGATGACCCGGCGGCCCGCGACGGGTCATTCAATTCCATGCCCCGTCAACATAACTCCCGATGTACTGTTTGCTTTTTCGGAAGAAGAGATCCATCCCCCCATCCTCGGCCAGCCAAAAACGCTCCAATTAATGGCCGGGTGAGATGACCCGGCGGCCCGCGACGCGTCATTCAAATCACTGCCCTATCGGCTACAACTGCTGATGGGTGGGATTAGAGGCCTGCCATGGTGGTGAGGGGCGGCGAGGACCGTGAAAGCTAGAGTTTTTCAGAGGCTGCCGGGAAAAAGGCCCCTCGGGTGGCGGGGTGCGAGGACCAGGCGCGTCATTCAATTCTCTTCCCTATCAACTTGGCTCCCGTTGGCGGGATTGGAGGCCTACTGTTTGTTACAGGGCTAAAATCGTCAGGGGAAGAGCTGACGAAACAATGCTGGTTTGGATGCAGGGGGTAGTGTTGGAATCGGCAGCGCGGACAAAATCGGCAAAGTCGACAAAAAAGACTGTTGGTCTGGACATCGGGGCAGCGGCAGCCATGCCGACAGGGGGGGAAATCGGCAGCGCAGATTTGTGCAGCTGCAGGTTCGTCGGGGAAATCGGCAGCGCAGATTTTTCGATGAACATGGGCTGGAAGATGGACTGTCCAGGCCAGGCAGGGAAATTCGTCAAGGGGACACGCTGACGAAAGTAGGCTCGTCGGTGAAAATCGGCAGCGCAGATTTTTCGACGAACAGGGGCTGGATGCTGGACCGGCCGGGCCAGGCAGGAAAATTCGTCAGGGGGGCACGCTGACGAAAAGAGGGGCTGCCGCGTGGAAAATCGGCAGCGCAGATTTTTCGACGAACATTCGTCAGGGGGGCACGCTGACGAAAAGAGGGGCTGCCGCGTGGAAAATCGGCAGCGCAGATTTTTCGACGAACAGGGGCTGGATGCTGGACCGGCCGGGCCAGGCAGGAAAATTCGTCAGGGGGGCACGCTGACGAAAAGAGGGGCTGCCGCGTGGAAAATCGGCAGCGCAGATTTTTCGACGAACATTCGTCAGGGGGGCACGCTGAGGAAAACAGGGGCTGCCGCGTGGAAAATCGGCAGCGCAGATTTTTCGACGAACATTCGTCAGGGGGGCACGCTGAGGAAAACAGGGGCTGCCGCGTGGAAAATCGGCAGCGCAGATTTTTCGACGAACAGGGGCTGGATGCTGGACCGGCCGGGCCAGGCAGGAAAATTCGTCAGGGGGGCACGCTGACGAAAAGAGGGGCTGCCGCGTGGAAAATCGGCAGCGCAGATTTTTCGACGAACAGGGGCTGGATGCTGGACCGGCCGGGCCAGGCAGGAAAATTCGTCAGGGGGGCACGCTGACGAAAAGAGGGGCTGCCGCGTGGAAAATCGGCAGCGCAGATTTTTCGACGAACAGGGGCTGGACTGGCCGGGCCAGGCAGGAAAATTCGTCAGGGGGGCACGCTGACGAAAACAGGGGCTGCCGCGTGGAAA
>NC_084853.1:9371273-9373773 GCF_951802175.1 Populus nigra
GTCGCCTGCCGCGGCCAGCGACGTCGGGCTGGCCCCTGCCGCGGCCAGCGATGTCGGGCTGTCGCCTGCCGCGGCCAGCGACGTCGGGCTGGCCCCTGCAGCGCCTAGCCTCTCCCACGCAGGGGGCAGGCCAGAACGCGGGGGGCCAGGGCCCGAAGGCAGCCCCCCCGCGGGCGAGAGAGCAAGCCAGCAGGGGCTGTCCGCGCGTCGCGCAGCGCGGCATGGCTGCGGGGGCCGCGCTGCGCGCGCCCAAGCGCCCAAGGGCCCCCAAGGGCCCCAGGCCCTCAGGCCCCAGCGCCCCAGCGCCCAGCGCGGGCGGGCGCGCGCGCGCGTGTGGTCTTTGAGGGGCGCCGGCCTGGTGGCTCCCTAAAGAGCAATAAGTGTCATTGCAGCTCTGGCAGGGGGAGACACTACTAGGTCCCAGCTGTCACCCCCCCTCTAAAAAATTCATTTCTTGGTATTTTGAGCTGAAATTTTGCACAGAGGTTGGCAAAAATCCAATCCACCTTCATTAATTTTCCCAGAATTTTTCGAGGTCGGGAAGTATTTGTTTTAATTTTCCTACCATTAGAAATCGAGTAAATCCGCAAAACTAGGAACCGGCCCGGAATGACCCCAAATTCAGTGGGCAGCCTCATAAAAATATGGCTGATTTTACTGGATTGGTTTCATGTGGAAAGCACGACGTTTTCTTGTAGGAATGCGGGAACCCCGGCAGCTCGCCTGCCGCGGCCAGCGACGTCGGGGACGCTGGCCTGCGCTGTCGAGCCCGCGAGGGCTGTCTCCGCGGCAGGCCCCCCCTGAACGGGGCACGACAGGCCACCGCGCTGGCTCGTCCAGCGTCGACAGTCCCTCGTCCAGGTTTCAGATCGCGCCAAGTCGAACCCATGACCTGCTCAAGCCATCGTGCGCTGCCGAATTCGCATCTGCGTGTAGGCTGCCATTCCACGCGGCAGCCCCTGTTTTCGTCAGCGTGCCCCCCTGACGAATTTTCCTGCCTGGCCCAGTCCAGCGTCCAGCCCCCTGTTCGTCGAAAAATCTGCGCTGCCGATTTTCCACGCGGCAGCCCCTCTTTTCGTCAGCGTGCCCCCCTGACGAATTTTCCTGCCTGGCCCGGCCAGTCCAGCCCCTGTTCGTCGAAAAATCTGCGCTGCCGATTTTCCACGCGGCAGCCCCTCTTTTCGTCAGCGTGCCCCCCTGACGAATTTTCCTGCCTGGCCCGGCCGGTCCAGCATCCAGCCCCTGTTCGTCGAAAAATCTGCGCTGCCGATTTTCCACGCGGCAGCCCCTGTTTTCCTCAGCGTGCCCCCCTGACGAATGTTCGTCGAAAAATCTGCGCTGCCGATTTTCCACGCGGCAGCCCCTCTTTTCGTCAGCGTGCCCCCCTGACGAATGTTCGTCGAAAAATCTGCGCTGCCGATTTTCCACGCGGCAGCCCCTCTTTTCGTCAGCGTGCCCCCTGACGAATTTTCCTGCCTGGCCCAGTCCAGCGTCCAGCCCCTGTTCGTCGAAAAATCTGCGCTGCCGATTTTCCACGCGGCAGCCCCTCTTTTCGTCAGCGTGCCCCCCTGACGAATTTTCCTGCCTGGCCCGGCCGGTCCAGCATCCAGCCCCTGTTCGTCGAAAAATCTGCGCTGCCGATTTTCCACGCGGCAGCCCCTCTTTTCGTCAGCGTGCCCCCCTGACGAATTTTCCTGCCTGGCCCGGCCAGTCCAGCCCCTGTTCGTCGAAAAATCTGCGCTGCCGATTTTCCACGCGGCAGCCCCTCTTTTCGTCAGCGTGCCCCCCTGACGAATTTTCCTGCCTGGCCCGGCCGGTCCAGCCCCTGTTCGTCGAAAAATCTGCGCTGCCGATTTTCCACTCCGCAGCCCCTGTTTTCGTCAGCGTGGCCCCCTGACGAATTTTCCTGCCTGGCCCGGCCAGTCCAGCGCCCAGCCCCTGTTCGTCGAAAAATCTGCGCTGCCGATTTTCCCCGACGAACCTGCAGCTGCACAAATCCGCGCTGCCACTGCCCCATTGTCTTGACCAACAATCTTTTCCATCAAGCCCTGGACTATAAATCGTCCAGACTCATCGCCAGCACCCGCTGCCGATTCTGCCGACTTTGCCGATTTCGTCGGCGCTGCCGATTCCAACACTGCCCGCCGTGCCTGAACCAGCGCTGTTTCGTCAGCGTGTCCCCTTGACGAATTTCCCTGCCTGGCCTGGACAGTCCATCTTCCAGCCCATGTTCATCGAAAAATCTGCGCTGCCGATTTCCCCGACGAACCTGCAGCTGCACAAATCTGCGCTGCCGATTTCCCCCCCTGTCGGCATGGCTGCCGCTGCCCCGATGTCCAGACCAACAGTCTTTTTTGTCGACTTTGCCGATTTTGTCCGCGCTGCCGATTCCAACACTACCCCCTGCATCCAAACCAGCATTGTTTCGTCAGCTCTTCCCCTGACGATTTTAGCCCTGTAACAAACAGTAGGCCTCCAATCCCGCCAACGGGAGCCAAGT
>NC_084853.1:9383773-9386273 GCF_951802175.1 Populus nigra
CTCTGGCAGGGGGAGACACTACTAGGTCCCAGCTGTCACCCCCCCTCTAAAAAATTCATTTCTTGGTATTTTGAGCTGAAATTTTGCACAGAGGTTGGCAAAAATCCAATCCAACTTTATTAATTTTTCCAGAATTTTTCGAGGTCGGGAAGTATTTTTTTTTATTTTCCTACCATTAAAAATCGAGGAAATCGGAAAAAATAGGAACCGGCTCGGAATGACCCCAAATTCAGTGGGCAGCCTCATAAAAATATGGCTGATTTTACTGGATTGATTTCATGTGGAAAGCACGACGTTTTGTTGTAGGAATGCGGGAACCCCGGCGGCTCGCCTGCCGCGGCCAGCGACGTCGGGCTGGCCCCTGCAGCGCCTAGCCTCTCCCACGCGGGGGGCAGGCCAGAGCGCGGGGGGCCAGGGCCCGAAGGCAGCCCCCCCGCGGGCGAGAGAGCAAGCCAGCAGGGGCTGTCGCCTGCCGCGGCCAGCGACGTCGGGCTGGCCCCTGCAGCGCCTAGCCTCTCCCACGCGGGGGGCAGGCCAGAACGCGGGGGGCCAGGGCCCGAAGGCAGCCCCCCCGCGGGCGAGAGAGCAAGCCAGCAGGGGCTGTCGCCTGCCGCGGCCAGCGACGTCGGGCTGGCCCCTGCCGCGGCCAGCGATGTCGGGCTGTCGCCTGCCGCGGCCAGCGACGTCGGGCTGGCCCCTGCAGCGCCTAGCCTCTCCCACGCAGGGGGCAGGCCAGAACGCGGGGGGCCAGGGCCCGAAGGCAGCCCCCCCGCGGGCGAGAGAGCAAGCCAGCAGGGGCTGTCCGCGCGTCGCGCAGCGCGGCATGGCTGCGGGGGCCGCGCGCGCGCGCCCAAGCGCCCAAGGGCCCCCAAGGGCCCCAGGCCCTCAGGCCCCAGCGCCCCAGCGCCCAGCGCGGGCGGGCGCGCGCGCGCGTGTGGTCTTTGAGGGGCGCCGGCCTGGTGGCTCCCTAAAGAGCAATAAGTGTCATTGCAGCTCTGGCAGGGGGAGACACTACTAGGTCCCAGCTGTCACCCCCCCTCTAAAAAATTCATTTCTTGGTATTTTGAGCTGAAATTTTGCACAGAGGTTGGCAAAAATCCAATCCACCTTCATTAATTTTCCCAGAATTTTTCGAGGTCGGGAAGTATTTGTTTTAATTTTCCTACCATTAGAAATCGAGTAAATCCGCAAAACTAGGAACCGGCCCGGAATGACCCCAAATTCAGTGGGCAGCCTCATAAAAATATGGCTGATTTTACTGGATTGGTTTCATGTGGAAAGCACGACGTTTTCTTGTAGGAATGCGGGAACCCCGGCAGCTCGCCTGCCGCGGCCAGCGACGTCGGGGACGCTGGCCTGCGCTGTCGAGCCCGCGAGGGCTGTCTCCGCGGCAGGCCCCCCCTGAACGGGGCACGACAGGCCACCGCGCTGGCTCGTCCAGCGTCGACAGTCCCTCGTCCAGGTTTCAGATCGCGCCAAGTCGAACCCATGACCTGCTCAAGCCATCGTGCGCTGCCGAATTCGCATCTGCGTGTAGGCTGCCATTCCACGCGGCAGCCCCTGTTTTCGTCAGCGTGCCCCCCTGACGAATTTTCCTGCCTGGCCCAGTCCAGCGTCCAGCCCCTGTTCGTCGAAAAATCTGCGCTGCCGATTTTCCACGCGGCAGCCCCTCTTTTCGTCAGCGTGCCCCCCTGACGAATTTTCCTGCCTGGCCCGGCCAGTCCAGCCCCTGTTCGTCGAAAAATCTGCGCTGCCGATTTTCCACGCGGCAGCCCCTCTTTTCGTCAGCGTGCCCCCCTGACGAATTTTCCTGCCTGGCCCGGCCGGTCCAGCATCCAGCCCCTGTTCGTCGAAAAATCTGCGCTGCCGATTTTCCACGCGGCAGCCCCTGTTTTCCTCAGCGTGCCCCCCTGACGAATGTTCGTCGAAAAATCTGCGCTGCCGATTTTCCACGCGGCAGCCCCTCTTTTCGTCAGCGTGCCCCCCTGACGAATGTTCGTCGAAAAATCTGCGCTGCCGATTTTCCACGCGGCAGCCCCTCTTTTCGTCAGCGTGCCCCCTGACGAATTTTCCTGCCTGGCCCAGTCCAGCGTCCAGCCCCTGTTCGTCGAAAAATCTGCGCTGCCGATTTTCCACGCGGCAGCCCCTCTTTTCGTCAGCGTGCCCCCCTGACGAATTTTCCTGCCTGGCCCGGCCGGTCCAGCATCCAGCCCCTGTTCGTCGAAAAATCTGCGCTGCCGATTTTCCACGCGGCAGCCCCTCTTTTCGTCAGCGTGCCCCCCTGACGAATTTTCCTGCCTGGCCCGGCCAGTCCAGCCCCTGTTCGTCGAAAAATCTGCGCTGCCGATTTTCCACGCGGCAGCCCCTCTTTTCGTCAGCGTGCCCCCCTGACGAATTTTCCTGCCTGGCCCGGCCGGTCCAGCCCCTGTTCGTCGAAAAATCTGCGCTGCCGATTTTCCACTCCGCAGCCCCTGTTTTCGTCAGCGTGGCCCCCTGACGA